>NW_028292088.1:10000-204147 GCF_963383615.2 Lipophrys pholis
AAAAGGACTGAAGTAATTTTAATATCACAAGGAAACACTTTTTAAATATGGTGTACTGTTGCCCGTGCCTTCCTTTCCTTTGTCCCAAACCTAACCCTAACCAATTTCCCCCCCCCCCCGACCTAAAACCCAGCCCCTATTCCTACCCTAAACCTAACCATACCCCCCCCCCTTTTTCCTTTCCTAACCTTAACCCCTCCTTCCCCTCACCTAACCCTAACCCCCTCCCCCTGCCTAAAACCCAACCCCCTTTCCCATCCTAAACCTAACCACATCCCCTTCTCTCCAAACCACCCCCCCCCCTTTTTCCCCCCCCCCTTCCTCCTTGTTTCACCCCTTCCCCAGTAACTTATCAATTTTAAACAAAACCAGGCAAACGTCGACTGTTTTAGGATCCGGAGTTCAATTTTAATTTGGGTGATATCTCTTTTATCTTAATTTAATTTTTTTTAATTATTTATTTCTTTCTTTCTTACCTTTTATTGTAAAAACGTCAGTCTTTTATTTCCCCTTTTAAAGTCATCCACTTGGGGTAATATAGATGAACCCACCTCCTTTTAAACATATGACGATTTTTATGAACACCCGAGGTGAAACTACCCTCTTTTAAAAGGACTGAAGTAATTTTAATATCACAAGGAAACACTTTTTAAATATGGTGTACTGTTGCCCGTGCCTTCCTCTCCTTTGTCCCAAACCTAACCCCAACCCCAACCCTAACCCCCCCCCCCCCCCCCCCCCCCCCTCCTTGTTTCACCCCTTCCCCAGTAACTCATCAATTTTAAACAAAACCAGGCAAACGTCGACTGTTTTAGGATCCGGAGTTCAATTTTAATTTGGGTGATATCTCTTTTATCTTAATTTTATATTTTTTTTAATTATTTATTTTTCTTTCTTACCTTTTATTGTAAAAACGTCAGTCTTTTATTTTCCCTTTTAAAGTCATCCACTTGGGGTAATATAGATGAACCCACCTCCTTTTAAACATATGACGATTTTTTACGAACACCCAAGGTGAAACTACCCTCTTTTAAAAGGACTGAAGTAATTTTAATATCACTAGGAAACACTTTTTAAATATGGTGTACTGTTGCCCGTGCCTTCCTCTCCTTTGTCCCAACCCCAACCCCAACCCTACCCCTACCCCTAACCCTCCCCATGCCTAACCCTAACCAAACCCCCCCCCCCCTTTAACTTCCCATTCCTCCCTCTCCTCCTTCCTAACCCTAACCACTCCCCACACCTAACCCCTTTTTAACTTCCCATTCCTCCCTCTCCCCCTTCCTAACCCTAACCACTCCCCACACCTAACCCTAACCCCACCCCCTTTTTTAAATTTCCCATCCCCCCTCCCTTCCCCTTCCTAACCCTAACCATCCCCACACCTAACCCTAACCCCACCCCCTTTTTTAAATTTCCCATCCCCCCTCCCTTCCCCTTCCTAACCCTAACCATCCCCACACCTAACGTTGCCTAACAATAGGAAATTTCTCAACAGCAGTGGCTCTTCCAGAAACAAACTAAAAAGCACATTGGGCTCCTACTTCCCTACACCTTCTACTTCACATTAATCATCAGATACATCTACTTTTACACACACACTATGAGGAATCCTCAATTTTAATTTAATTTATTTTATTTTACTTTTGCTATTGAAACCTGGGGACACATCCATTCAAATTCATACCACTTACTTCTTACACTTTTTATTAAAAAAAAAAAACCTTTTCTGGGGTTAATTAGTTGCTCCTTGGTAAATCGCAGTAGATTGTTGTTTTTTTTTTAAAGTCTGTTGCCAATGCCCCCCTTTTTAAATCATGTTCCAAACCTAACCCTAGACCCTTGCCCCCTAACCCTAACCCTAGACACTTACCTCAGTTACTCTTTTTGGGCATGTTGACACACTAGGAATTTGTAGACAAATGGACAACAACACATGAGATGAATGGAACTGTTACAACTTAAGCTGGACAGGGGAGCATAAGCCAATTTAGTCACCAAACATGACATGAAGATAAAACCTCGCATTCAGAGAGATTCAAAGCCTACAACGGACAGCTCACTCAAGGTGAAAGCTAAAAGTAGAATTCACCATCCCATTTTTGTAATTGTTGAAGATGGACATGACTCACTGTTGGGAGACAAAGCCTGTGAAAAATTTGAACTTCAAGAGTGTACAGTATTCATATAAATGCACAAAACAGTGTGGATGCAATAGTGCATTAAGAAAGTGGAGGAGCCCACAGAATGGGTGAACTTCATAGTTTGTGTTGGTAAAAAGACTGATGGCCTTCATGTGTGTATGGATCCAAAAGATCAGAATGATAACAGAGAGAACATTACCAGATTCCAACCAGAGAGGAAATAACCAGTGAAACAGCAGGAGCCAAGTTTTTCACTAAACTGGATGCATCACAAGAATTCTGGCAGAGAAAGCTCCATGAGGACAGCACTAACCCCAATCCACGCCATTTGGATGACGAAGTGTTCCATAGGGCCATGGAACACATAATTGAAGGTGTGCAGGTCTATGTAGATGATCTTGTACTGTGGGGAATCACACTCGAACAGCACAATGAGAGACTGGTACAGGTACGACAGAGAATCCAGAAGTATGGCCTGAAGTTGACCAAAGAAAAATGTCAGTTTGGAGCCAGAGAAATAACATGTCTAGGAGACAAGTTGTCAGATGGAGGCATAGAAACAGATCCAAGCAAGCTGAAGGCAATACTGGAGATGCCCAGACCAGAGAATAGAGAAGGTGTATTAAGAATATTGGGTAAGATAAATTTTGTTAGCAAATTCATCCCAAACCTGTGCTCCAAGACTGGTGAAAATTGGAAACCGGTTGCCTATGCATCCAGAATGATGACAGCAATAGAATGCCAATATGCTCAATTTGAAAAAGAGTGTTTAGGACTGGTATATGGATTTGAAGCAGAAACTGATCACAGACCACCGATGGCCATCAAGAAAAACCTCAGTGAAATGTCACCACGAATTTAGAGAACGATGATGAAGCTACACTCCAGGTAAGCACGTTGTGCTTGCGGATGCTCTCTAGAGCCACAACAGAGTGATTTATATGGTGAGAGCTCCACAGAGACTGATGTTAGACTCCATGTTAACGTGATCACTGAATCACTTCTGGTTTCTGACATGAAATCCCAACACATTGCTGCAGAAACAAAGACATACAATCTTACAGACATTCATCAAAAATATGGATGATGACTAGCCAAAAGGTGACTGTCAACAGTAATACAACATCAGAGCAGAGCTGAGTGTAGTGAATAGACTGCTATTGAGAAAAGAAAGAATTGTCATTCCCCGGTCACTGAGACCAGAGATGTTAAAAGGATGCACAAGGGGCACCTCAGCATGGAGAAATATAAACGAGCCAGAACATCTGTATATTGGCCAGGAATAAATGCAGACGTTGACAGGATGGGTTCCAGCTGTGAGATCTGTCTGAAACATCAAGCAAAAAAAACCCCAGAAGAGCCTCTGATCACAGATTTACCACAGGGACCACGTCAGAAAGTTGGGACTGATCTGTTTCACCTTAATGGGATGAATTACCTGCTGGTGATCGACTGTCAAGTTATCCAGAGATGGCGCTGCTTCCCAGCATGTCTACAACCAGTGTTATTCGATGCATGGAATCCCTCAGATGGTTTACAGTGACAATGGACCATGTTACAGCTATAAAGACTTCCAAGATTTTTCTCATGAGCATGACTTTCAGGATGTTACTTCAAGTCCTCTGTATGCACACTCAAATGGAAAAGCAGAAAAAGGAGTACACATTGTCAAACAGCTGTTGAACGCTCAAGACAGTAATTCAGAACCATATTTAGCACTATTGCGTGACAGCGCTTCACCATTGGAACATGGCATGTCTCCTGCGGAATTACCGATTGGACGGAGGCTGCGTACCATAATTTCATACACTGCACAAAAGAAACAAAAGGAGAGACAAAAAGACAAAAGCTGAATTATGAAAAGTCATTACGGAGTCTTACTCCACTACAAAGACACAGTGAGACTCCAGGCTTTCAACAACACATGGGCACATAAAGCCACTGTTTTGGAGGAAGTAGGCCCGAGGTCCTACACAGTGAAAACAGAAGATGGTCAAGGCCTGAGAAGGAATCGGAGAAGTTTGTTGAAAACACAAGAGACACTGACCAGCCGAGTGAAGAGGATCCTGTGTGCACCAGCACATCAGCTGGGCCTCCACCAGTGTCAGACAGACACTTCCATCACCCGTGCTGAGAAGGTCTACACGCATCTCTAAACCACCTGACAGACTGTTATTAAGGGTAAGTATTGATAGGTGTAATTACATCTTTGCCCCACCAGAGTGCAACAACTCATAAGTTGCATACGTGCAGGGCGCGGCAGAAGAACAACGTAACTGCATGTATGTACCAGAGGAGTGAACTGCTGAATAAACGCCAAACTAAGAGAACCCCGTTTCTTTATTGAAGTAGAAACTTTTTTTTTTTTTTTTTTTTAAATCAAATGGTTATAAACGTTTACCTTAAACAAACCTTTAATTCCTCCCTACATCAAATTATAATCTAAACTCAGAATGCACCTTTTATAAAACCAAAGACCAGTTTCTCACTCAGCGAATCACAAAAAGTACTCAAACTGTTTTGTGGGCCGACACTTGCACCATTTAAACACAGCCCATCAAGGGTAACAGTCTAGCAGCTCTGTTGCAGGCTTGGTTCAGTCTATCAGATGCTTGGATACGGTTTGGCCAAAAACTGTGGCCGCTTTGCTCCACACTGAGCACCCAAAACAAAATGTGCACTTCAATATTGTTGGTACTCACAGGTCCCAATAAGCAATTGGTGTGATTGGCAAGGGAAAGGGGATAGTCATGGACACAGAGGTACCTGAGCAGCTGGAAACCAGAAACCTCAAGAAGAACCAGCAGGTAACAGTCATCCTTCTTCTGTAGGTTTTACAGCGGATAGGACAACACATTAGCCTGAGGGGCTAAGCTAAATAGCTGGTAGACACTGAGCATCACACACTTCTCATAACATTTAGTTACCTTGACAGAAAGGCACAGGCTCATTTACCTTCTGCAGGTCACAGAGAAAGTTAGTCTCGAGTCCACGGGTAGTTGACCTAACTTTAACATCGATGCGCTCTGTCACACTGAGAAGCCTCCGCTCTGCTTCCTCACCATGACTGACAGTGCAGGCTTTTCTTTCCACCCGGCACTGCGTCACTAGTCCCGCCCCTTTAGCATTGTGAAACACTTCAATTGGCTGTGATTGTCCAGTCCAATCGTAACACAAACATTTTTGGTGACTTTAAACATTTTGGGGTGCACAACTGTTTAGAAGCTGGCGTCAACTCAACCAAACTTAATCTCTGAATAATAAATACATTTTTAGGAACATAAACCATGTGAAAGACAAACCATTAAAACTTTACTTTTAAAACTCGACAAAATATGCTTTTACTTAATGGTAAATAGCTTTAAATCTGTTTTAAATAGAAGTACTGGTTGTCTTATTTACACATTTTAAACTTTTTTGCTTTGATGAAATCAGTATGCATGTGTAGCCCTGAGTACAAAATACAAAGTGTGACATGAGTGTGTGAAAAGAGTTGCAGAAACAAGGGAGATATTTTAATATGTGCAGACTCCTGATGCTCACAGCTGTCAATACAAACATCACTGGACTGAGGTTCACTTTCAAGGAAATGCTGAAAAAGGTCAACAGGTCTCTCCAGCTTTCCTTCAAGTATTTTGGCACAAAATTGTTGCTCCTGCGTTTATTCAAGTAAGATTCAAAAAGATATTTCAGAGGTCGAGGCCATTTCTGAAGCAGATACAGATGATCCCAGAGGTGGAAATGCTTTTGAGCCATGGTAGGCACAAGAACTACAAGATTCCACAGAAAGGTTTGTGTGCCTGCCTCCTGATACCACTTCATACTGGCACTACTACAGGATAATGTACAAGACCATTTCACATTGTGTGACTCACATGTCTTCAGTCTTCACCTGTAAGTGAACCTTGGATAGAGACCGAGAAGCGTTATGGTCTATGTAGAACTCGTGATAAAAATGCTCCTGAACCTTACAAAATGTGCACTAATGCTGATAATCTTTCAAGTCTAAATGCAGTATGGCGAGGACATATAGATTTACAAAGCCCATTAATTGTTGAAATACCAAATAGAAAAGACAAATGTGAATTTTTGAACACAAAAGATCTGACTACTTATTGAAAATATTTTCTAAAGCAAAGACGAAGAAAAGGAAGTGTGTCATTCTCAATTGAACCACAGACGTAACAAACATTTGAACACAGGCGGCCCATCTTAGTTGAAAGCCCACTCACCACGACAAGGTGTAGGCCTCGAGTGGGGACACGAGACAAGACATACTTGGACCAGACAAACAGACGGGACAACATACATGAACAAAAATAAAACAATTTGTCATTTTGTAGTTTGTAGAAACATGGAGCAGTCATCAAAACTTTGTAACATATGAAATGCCTCAATTAGGAGATTCAGCCACATGCAGGCTTTTCCAGTATATCCAGATTTTTCCATTTGATCCAGGGTTTGTTTTGTTGTTTACTAGAACAGAAGTGGTGCTGGATTGTACACTTTGACCCATTATTTGCTCACAACATTTGAAACATCACCATCATTTTTATCATGTGCTTCACCTTCATTGTTTGAAACCCAGTTTCCCCTCAGAAATACATTTCTTCAACACCATTTTTGCTTTGACCCAAGTTTAAGGTTGTTTTTTTAAATCAGGAGACATGAAATCCAACACTCTTCTATGCATTTGTCATCATTGCACACCCAAACCAGCTCTGTCAGACCATGTTATACCATTTATTGGTTATTGTTTGAGATGAAACCTTGGATTTGATCCCTTACGCTGGCTGCTAGGTCCAGCTAAACCTTTGACAGTTTGCAGCCCAATCACCATGACAAGGTGTAGGCCTCAATTATGAGACAAGACATACTTGCAGCACAAGACAAACTCAAATGGGACAACATACATATACAAATCTAAAGCACAATTCAAATAACTTTTTTTCTCCCGTCTTTGCAGATTTTTGTGGCTTGTATAAAATGGAACAATCCTGAAAACTTTGTAAGAACAAACATATGAAATGCCTTTACAGGGAAAATCTGCCAGATCCAGATGTTTCCATTTGAGCCAGTTTAGTTTTTTTACTAGAAAAGAGGTGCTTGATTTTACCCAATGATTATTTGCTCACAACATTGGAAACAATCATTTTCATCATGTGCTTCACCTTCATTGTTTGAAACCCACAGTTTCCCCATCAGAAAACCATTTTTGCTTTGAACCAAGTTTCAGATTTCTGTTTTTTTGATCAGGTGACATGAAACCCCAACACACTTTCTTCTACGCATTTGTCATCATGCACACCCAAACCAGCTCTGTCAGACCATTTTGTACCATTGATTGGTTATTCTTTGACGTGATCCCTTACGCTGGCTGCTAGGTCCAACTAAACGTTTGACAGTTTGCAGGCCTCGAGTGGGGACACGAGACAAGATACACTTGCCGCAAAAGACAGTCAGATGGGACAACATACATGAACAAGACTATGACTCTAAACACAATTCAAACAACTTTTGTATTTTGTGGCTTTTTATATTTGGCCAGCTCCTCTGGTGTCACCATGCCATCATTGGCGACTTGCATTTTCTCCTGTTTCAGAACCTCCAGAACAGGACAGAAATGATTGCTGCTCAAACCAGCTGCCTCCAGCCCCATGGTGCCCAGCAGGAAGCCAGCCACTCCTCCAGGGATTTTCCCCTTTTGCATTAGATGGGGAGAGCAGAATGTAGATGAGCTTCCCGGGGTCCGAGAAGGTACAAGTTCCCATGATGTCATTTCCCTAAGCTGCTTTCACTCATGGGAAGAATGGGTGGCATACACCGGTCCTGTCCGACTCCTGTATGTCCACATGCCTGGGATGAAAACTGATGGCCTGCTTTCATTTTCCTCCTTGTGGTCACTACTGGATGGTTGATTAGAAGCAGGTTCACTCCATTGGATACTTTCCTTCAGTCTCACATTCTCCCATTTGTTGTGTGATAGTTTGAGTACTCCATGTCCAGGAATTTCCACAGCTGAGTTGCTGGATTTAAGGTTGAGACAGCTGCCATTTTAATTTTCCAAATAGCTCATTGCATTTGAGGAGCCTCGTGAGGAACATCCAGCATCTGAGGCATTTAACAGATCATTTTGCAGTTGTTGCAGCAATTATGTTTCCAAGTCAAGTTGCTTTCTTTTCCTCCTCAGTTCCTCTTCATCCTCAAATGCACACCTTTCCTTTAAAAATGCAGCAATGCAAGCCCCCCTTTTCCACTTCTGCTCTTGAGTTTACACTTTTACCCATTATTTGCTCACAACATTGGAAACACCATAAGTTTTGTCGTGTGCTTCACCTTCATTGTTTGAAACCCAGTTTCCCCTCGGAAATATATTTGATGAAACCCGTTTTTGCATTGAACCAAGTTTCAGGCTTTTCTTTTTGTAATCAAGTGACATTAAAACCCAACAAACTTTCTTCTCCGCATTTGGCATCATTGCACACCAGAATTAGTTCTGTCAGACCATTTCATCCCATTGATTGGTGGATGTTTGACATGAAACCTTGGATGCGATCTGTTGTGCTGGATGCTAGGTCCAGCTTAAGCTTAGTGACAGTTTGCAGCCTTTAACATTTAGCCACAAACCCCTCAGCAGTCAGTTGAATATCCCTTTTTTCCATTGTTTATTCCCACACCATCACTGTAGTCAGCGGTGGACACACCAGAGTCAATGGTGAAGTGACACATAGCACTGCGTGTCTCCTTGTTAACCAGGGAGTAAAAGTTCAGTGTCAAACAGGTCAGTTTGTGACTCACTACAGCAATCAATGCATTTGGATTTACCAATATCCTTCAAAATATGTGTGCACATGATTTTTATTTGGCCATGTATGTTGAAACGCTACACGTGATTCTAGAGTCCAACACGGTTTCAAGAATGCTCCAATACCACTTCAACACGGCTTCACAACCCGACTCCAAGTCCAGCATAGTGGTAAAAGTAAAAAAATTGAAATCAAAATACTGTCACCATTTAAATACACACCCAGCCAAAATACTCACCTAGTCAAGTAGAAACACTTATGTGGCTCCAGATCGCTGGCCATTAGGCTGTTGACACCTAAAGAACAGAAAAAGATTTCAGTCAACATATTTTCACCATCAAAATACACATCCTGTAGAAATGCTCACATGTCTCCAAACTGTTTGGCTTCCATGTCCAGTCGAAACACTTATCTGGCTCCAGATCGCCCACCATTAGGCTGATGACACCTGGAGAAAAGACGGGAACATTTTAAAATCAACATATTGTCACTGTGAAAGTACACATCCAGGAGCTACTCACCACAACTGAAGACTTCCCAAGATTCATGCATAGGAGGAACATTTTTAAAACATATTTTCACGATCAAAATGCACATCCAGGAGAAACACTCACTTGGCTGATGACACCTGAAGAACAGAAGAAAAAAAAAATAAGTCTACATATTATCACCATTGAAATGCACATCCACTAGAAACACTCACCTGGTTCCAGACTGATGGCCATAAGGCTGATGACACCTGAAAAACAAAAAGATTTAAGTCAACATATTGTGACCATTGAAATAAACAGATCGTGTAGAAACACTCACCTGTCTACAAACTGGCCTCTGTGTCCAGTCGAAACACTTATCTGGCTCCAAATCGATGGCCATTAGGCTGATGGCACCTGGAGTAAAGACAGGAACATTTTTTATGTCAACATACTGTCACCATTATATACACATCTACTAGAAACACTCACCTGGTTCCAGACTGATGGCCACTAGGCTGATGGCACCTGGAGTAAAAAACATATTTAAATCAACATATTGTCACCATTAAAATACACATCCAGGAGATGCACTCACAACTGATGACCTCCCAAGCTTCCAATTCCTGAGGTGTCTCTTTACCACTCAGCAGGTCAACACCTGTCTTGATGTGTGGGATGTGGATGTTGGATTTATTTGGACATTTTGCCACCTTTTCTGGTGTCACCATGCTTTCAGTGGTGACTTGCATTTTCTCCTTTTTCAGGACCTCTGGAACAGGATAGAAATGATTGGTGCTCAAACCAGGTACCTTCAAATCAGTTCAGGAGCAGCCTGGAATGACTGCCTCCCACCCCTGGTGCCCAGCAGGAAGCCTGCCACTCCTCCAGTGATGATCACCTTTTGCATTAGATAACAAGAGCAGAACGTAGATCAGCTTCCCGGGTCTGAGAAGGCTCAAGTTCCCATGAATTCATTTCCCCAAGCTGCTTTCACGCTCACAGGAAGAATGGAAGGCATACACTGGTCCTGTCCAACTCCTGTATGTCCATATGGCTGGGGGTGAAAACGGTTGGCCTGCTTTCATTTTCCTCCTTGTGGTCATGACTGGATGGTTGATTAGAAGCAGGTTCCATCCATTGCAATTTTTCCTTTGGTCTCACATTCTCCCATTTGTTGTGTGATAGTTTTGAGTCCTCCATGTCCACAGACTTTCAAGGTTGAGCTGGTGAGTTTAAAGTTGACAGATGCCATTTTACTTTTCCAAATCGGAGCTCATTGCATTTGAGGAGCCTCGCAAGGAACATCCAGCATTTGAGGCATTTAACAGATCATTTTGCAGTTGTTGCAGCAATTTATCTTCCAAGTCAAGCTGCTTTATTTTTCCGCTCCTCAGTTGCTCCTGCTCCAATACATGCCTTTCCTTTAAAAATGCAGCAATGGATGCTGCCTTTTCCACTTCTGCTCTTACAAGAACAGAAGAGGTGCTGGATTTCACACTTTTGCCCAATGATTTGCTCAACACAGGAAACACCATTGTTCACCATGTACTTCACCTTCATTGTTTGAAACCTCCAGTTCCCCCTCAAATAAATTTCTTGACCATTTTTGCTTTAAACCAAGTTTCAGGTTTTTCTTGTTTTCATCAGGTGACATGAAACCCCAAAATCTTTCATGTACACTTTTGGCATCATTCCACACCCAAACCAGCTCTGTCAAACCATGTTGTACCATTGATTGGTTTTGACATGAAACCTTGGATGTGATCCCTTATGCTGGCTGCTAGGTCCAGCTAAACCTTTTTGACAGTTTGCACCCCAATCACCACGACAAGGTGCAGGCCTCGAGTGGGGACACGAGACAAGATACACTTGCCACAACAGTCAAACAGATGGGACAACATACGTTTAGACGACTACAAATCTAAAACACAATTCAAACAACTTTTTTGGATTTTTGTGGTTTGTAAAAACATGGAACAATCATGAAATGCCTTTATTAGGAGAATCCGCCACATCCAGGCTTTTCTAATATATCCAGGTTTGTTTTTTAACCACAACAGAAGAGGTGCTGGATTTTACACTTTTACCCATTGATTATTTGCTCACAACATTGGAAACACCGTCATGTGCTTCACCTTCATTTGTTGAAACCCAGTTTCCCTTCAGAAATATATTTCTTATTGAACACCATTTTTGCTTTGAACCAAGTTTCAGGCATTTCTTTTTGCAATCAGGTGACATGAAACCAAACAAACTTTGTTGTACACACTTGGCATCATTGCACACCCAAATCACCTCTGTCAGATCATTTCGTACCATTGGTTGTTGTTTGACATGAAACCTTGGATGTGATCCCTTGTGCTGGCTGCTAGGTCCAGCTTAAGGTTTGACAGTTTGCAGCCTTTCACATTTAGCCACAAACCCCTCAGCAGGCAGTTGAATCACCCATCTTTTTATTTTTTTGTTCCCACACCATCACTGCAGTCAGCAGTGGACACATCAGAATCAATGGTGACGTCAGACATAGCGCTGTGTGCCTCTATGGTAACCAGGAAGTCAAAGTTCAGTTTCAAAAAGGTCAGTTTGTGAACCACAAAAGCAAATAATGCATTGGCTTTACAACGATCCTTAAAAATGTGTGCACATGATTTTTATTTGTCATGTATGTTGTGACGCAACACATATCCGTAACTCCTTGCGTTGGGCGCCGTGCGCGCAGTGACTCAAGTCCAACACGGCTTCAAGAACACTCCACCACCACTTCAGCATAGCTCCACAGCCCAACTCCAAGTCCAACACAGGAGGAAAAGTAAAACATACTGTCACCATATATATATACACACCCAGGAGAAACACTCACCTGGCTCAACAATGTTTGGCCTTGACATCAAAGAGAAACACTCACTTGGCTGATGACACCTGAAGAACAGAAGAAAAAAGTAAACATCATCACCATTAAAATGCACATCCACTAGAAACACTCACCTGCTTCCAGACTGATGGCCATTAGGCTGATGACACCTAAAAAACAAAAAGATTTAAGTCAACATATTGTGACCATTGAAATAAACACATGGTGTAGAAACACTCACCTGTCTACAAACTGGCCTCCGTGTCCAGTCGAAACACTTATCTGGCTCCAAACCGATGGCCATTAGGCTGATGGCACCTGGAGTAAAGACAGGAACATTTTTTATATCAACATACTGTCACCATTATATACACATCTACTAGAAACACTCACCTGGTTCCAGACTGATGGCCATTAAGCTGATGGCACTTGAAGAAAAAAACATCTTTAAATCAACATATTGTCACCATTAAAATACACATCCAGGAGATGCACTCACAACTGATAACCTCCCAAGGTTCCAATTCCTGAGGTCTCCCTTTACCACTCAGCAGGTCAACACCTGCCTTGATGCGTGGGATGTGGATGGTTGCTATATTTCGACATTTTGCCACCTTTTCTGGTGTCACCATGCTTTCAGTGGTGACTTGCATTTTCTCCTTTTTCAGGACCTCTGGAACAGGATAGAAATGATTGGTGCTCAAACCAGGTACCTTCAAATCAGTTCAGGAGCAGCCTGGAATGACTGCCTCCCACCCTATTGTGCCCAGCAGGAAGCCTGCCAGTCCTCCAGTGGTGATCACCTTTTGCATTATATAATGAGAACGTAGATCAGCTTCCCGGGTTCAAGAAGGCTCAAGTTCCCATGAAGTCATTTCCCCAAGCTGCTTTCACCCTCACAGGAAGAATGGAAGGCATACACTGGTCCTGTCCAACTCCTGTATGTCCATATGTCTGGGGGTGAAAACGGTTGGCCTGCTTTCATTTTCCTCCTTGTGGTCATGACTGGATGGTTTATTAGAAGCAGGTTCCATCCATTGCAATCTTTCCTTTGGTCTCACATTCTCCCATTTGTTGTGTGATAGTTTTGAGTCCTCCATGTCCACAGACTTTCAAGGTTGAGCTGGTGAGTTTAAAGTTCTGACAGATGCCATTTTACTTTTCCAAATCGGAGCTCATTGCATTTGAGGAGCCTTGCGAGGAACATCCAGCATTTGAGACATTTAACAGATCATTTTGCAGTTGTTGCAGCAATTTATCTTCCAAGTCAAGCTGCTTTCCTCAGTTCCTCTTGCTCCTCCAATGCATGCCTTTCCTTTAAAAATGCAACAATGCATGTCACCTTTTCCACTTCTGCTCTTACAAGAAGAGGTGCTGGATTTTAAACTTTTATCCATCATTTGAACCACCATCGTTTTCATCATCTGCTTCACCCTGGTTTGAAACCCGCAGTTCCCCCTCAGAAATACATTTCTTGACCATTTTTGCTTTGAACCAGTTTCAGTTTTTGTATCAGGTGACATGAAACCCAACAAACTTTCATGTACACATTTGGCATCATTGCACACCCAAAACAGCTCTGTCAGACCATTTACTTAGAATTAGTTGTTTGACATTAAACCTTGGATATGATCCCTTAAGCTGGCTGCTCGGTCCAGCTAAACCTTTGACAGTTTGCAGCCCAATCACCAGGACAAGGTGCAGGTCTCGAGTGGGGACACAAGACATGGAACAATCATGTTTTTGTAACAAACATATGAAATGCCTTTATTAGGAGAGTCCGCCATGTCCAGGCTTTTCTAATAGATTCAGCTTTCTTAATTTGATCCAGGTTTGTTTTTTAACCACAACAGAAGAGGTGCTGGATTTTACACTTTTACCCATTGATTATTTGCTCACAACATTGGAAACACCTTAAGTTTCATCATGTGCTCCACCTTCATTTGTTGAAACCCAGTTTCCCTTCAGAAATACATTTCTTATTGAACACCATTTTTGCTTTGAACCAAGTTTCAGGCTTTTTAAAAAAAAATGTTTAAATCAGGTGACCTGAAACCCAACAAACCTTGTTGTACACACTTGGTATCATTGCACACCCAAATCACCTCTGTCAGACCATTTCGTACCATTGATTGGTTGTTTGACGTGAAACCTTGGATGTGATCCCTTATGCTGGCTGCTAGGTCCAGCTTAAGCTTTGACAGCTTGCAGCCTTTCACATTTAGCCACAAATCCCTCAGCAGTCATTTGAATCACCCATCTTTTTATTGTTTGTTCCCACACCATCACTGCCGTCAACGGCGGATGCACCAGAATCAATGGTGACGTCAGACATACCGCTGTGTGCCTCTATGGTAACCAGGAAGTAAAAGTTCAGTTTCAAAAAGGTCTGTTTGTGAACCATGAAAGCAAATAATGCATTGGCTTTACAACCTTCCTTAAAAATGTGTGCACATGATTTTTATTTGGTCATGAATGTTGTGACGCAACACAATCTGGGCGCCGTGCGTGCAGTGACTCAAGTCCAACACGGCTTCAAGAACACTCCACCACCACTTCAACATAGCTCCACAGCCCAACGCCAAGTCCAACACAGGAGGAAAAGTAAAACAATTGAAAACATACTGTCACCATATATATATATATATATGCATACATACACACACCCAGGCGAAACACTCACCTGGCTCAACAATGTTTGGCCTTGACGTCTAAGACAAACACTCACTTGGCTGAAGACACCTGAAGAACAGAAGAAAATAAAATAAGTCAACATTCCATTGAAATGCACATCCACTAGGAACACTCACCTGCTTCCAGACTGATGGCCATTAGGCTGATGACACCTGAAAAACAAAAAGATTTAAGTCAACATATTGTGACCATTGAAATAAACATTGTGTAGAAACACTCACCTGTCTACAAACTGGCCTCCGTGTCCAGTCGAAACACTTATCTGGCTCCAATACGATGGCCATTAGGCTGATGGCACCTGGAGTAAAGACAGGAACATTTTTATATCAACATACTGTCACCATTATATACACATCTACTAGAAACACTCACCTGGTTCCAGACTGATGGCCATTAGGCTGATGGCACTTGAAGAATAAAAACATTTTTAAATCAACAGTCACCATTAAAATACACATCCAGGAGGTGCACTCAAAACTGATAACCTCCCAAGCTTCCAATTCCCGAGGTGTCTCTTTACCACTCAGCAGGTCAACACCTGCCTTGATGTGTGGGATGTGGATGTTGGATTTATTTGGACATTTTGCCACCTTTTCTGGTGTCACCATGCTTTCAGTGGTGACTTGAATTTTCTCCCATTTCAGAACCTCCAGAACAGGATAGAAATGATTGCTGCTCAAACCAGCTACCTTCAAATCAGTTCAGGAGCAGCCTGGAATGACTGCCTCCCACCCCATTGTGCCCAGCAGGAAGCCTGCCAGTCCTCCAGTGATGATCACCTTTTGCATTAGATGATGAGAGCAGAACATAGATCAGCTCTCTGGGGCCGAGAAGGCTCAAGTTCCTGTGGAGTCATTTCCCCAAGCTGCTTTCACTCTCACAGGAAGAATGGAAGGCATACACTGGTCCTGTCCAACTTCTGTATGTCCACAAGGCTGGGGTGAAAACGGTTGGCCTGCTTTCATTTTCCTCCTTGTGGTCATGACTGGATGGTTAATTAGAAGCAGGTTTAATCCATTAGACTCTTTCCTTTGGTCTCACATCCTCCTGTTTGTTGCGTGATAGTTTTGAGTCCTCCATGTCCACAGATTTCCAGGGCCGAGCTGCCGAGTTTAAGGTTCTGATAGATGCCATTTTACTTTTCTAAATCGGAGCTCATTGCATTTGAGGAGGCTTGTGAGGAACATCCAGCATTTGAGACATTTAACAGCTCATTTTCCAGTTGTTGCAGCAATTTTTCTTCCAAGTCAAGTTGCTTTCTTTTCCTCAGTTCCTCCTGCTCCAATGCATGTCTTTTCTTTAAAAATGCAACAATGCATGTCACCTTTTCCACTTCTGCTCTTACAAGAGGTGCTGGATTTTACCCTTTCACCTATTTGCCCACAACATTTGAATCACCACCATCGTTTTCATCATCTGTTTCACCTTCATTGTTTGAAACCTCCAGTTCCCACTCAGAAATACATTTCTTGACCATTTTTGCTTTAAACCAAGTTTCAGGTTTTTCTTGTTTTCATCAGGTGACATGAAACCCAACAAACTTCCATGTACACATTTGGCATCATTGCACACCCAAAACAGCTCTCTCACACCATTTACTTTTAATTTGTTGTTTGACACCTTGGATGTGATCCCTTATGCTGGCTGCTAGGTTTAGTTTAGCCTTCGACAGCTTTCAGCCTTTCACATTTAGCCACAAACCCCTCAGCAGTCTGAAAAAAAAGAAAAAAGATTCTGTGTTTCAGCAGCCGACACCCCAGAGTCAATGGGGACATCAAACATAGTGCTGCGTGCCTCCATGGTAACCAGGAAGTGAAAGTTCAGTGTCGAAAAGTCAGTATAGTCCGTCAAAAAGGTCAGTTTGTGACTCACTACAGGAACCAATGCATTGGATTTACAACTATCCTTCAAAATATGTGTGCACATGATCTTTATTTGGCCATGTATTGTGTGACGCTACACACAATCCTACCTCATTGCGTTGAGTGCCATGCGTGCAGTGATTCTCAAGTCCAACATGGCTCCAAGAACACTCCAATACGACTCCACACTCCAACGCCGAAGTCCAGCATGGGAGCAGAAGTAAAAGATTTAAATCAACATGCTGTCACCATTGAAACACAGTAGAATCCCTCACCTGCCTTCAAACCGTTGGCCATCAGGCTGAGGACACCAGGAGAACCGAATCGGAGGAGAAAAAAATAAAGTGAATCAAAATACTGTCATTGAAATGCACATCCAGTAGAAACCCTCACCTGGCTCCAAAGTGTTTGGCCTCCACATCCAGTAGAATCACTCACCTGGCTCCAAAGTGTTTGGCCTCCACATCCAGTAGAAACCCTCACTTGGCTCCAAAGTGTTTGGCCTCCACATCCAGTAGACACCCTCACCTGGCTCCAAAGTGTTTGGCCTCCACATCCAGTAGAAACCCTCACCTGGCTCCAAAGTGTTTGGCCTCCACATCCAGTAGAAACCCTCACCTGGCTCCAAAGTGTTTGGCCTCCACATCCAGTAGAATCACTCACCTGGCTCCAAAGTGTTTGGCCTCCACATCCAGTAGAAACCCTCACCTGGCTCCAAAGTGTTTAGCCTCCACATCCAGTAGAATCACTCACCTGGCTCCAAAGTGTTTGGCCTCCACATCCAGTAGAATCACTCACCTGGCTCCAAAGTGTTTGGCCTCCACATCCAGTAGAATCACTCACCTGGCTCCAAAGTGTTTGGCCTCCACATCCAGTAGAATCACTCACCTGGCTCCAAAGTGTTTGGCCTCCACATCCAGTAGAATCACTCACCTGGCTCCAAAGCGTACACCAAACAAATGCTGACCTCAGCTTCTCTCATTCAGGTGTGTCTCCGCACAGGAGGAATCGCTCAGGTGAGCTGCCCACTCCTTTTTATAGACTCCACCCCCTTCCTGCAGACTTCCTCTCAACACCCTTTCACTCCTGACTTCCTGTTTCCACCCTGTCACATACACATCCAGGAGAAACACTTACCTCACTCCTCTCAAGTTTACTTCTGCCTCCACTACAGTGACTCAATTTGGATTATCCAATAATTCCATAACTAAAAATGTTCCGGGACAAGGCCCCACTTCTCTAGAGTGCTCTGTGGTGGAAAATTGAAAAGGAGACAAACAACCAAATAATTAGATAAGAAAAAGGTTTATTAAATATCAAAACTAACAATTGAACACAACTGTGGAGGCGGTTGAGACTTTGGGGTTTGTACCAAACAAAACTATAAATGCAAAAAAAGTCTCACCGTCTGTTGACTAAAGAACTCAACTATATTGCCTTGATCTGGAGATCAAGATTCTTCAATATTTGATTTAATGCATTTCTTTTAAAGCTTTCAATATTTTTTGTAAAGCTTTTCTGTATTTGTTTAATTTATTTCTTTGTAAAGCACTGAACTGCCCCTTGTTTGAATGATGCTCTATAAATAAATTTGCCTTGCCTTACAAAGATAAGATAAGATAAGATATCCTTTATTTATCTCACATGTGGAGAAATTTGAAGTGGTACAACAGGATAGAAGAGAGAAAGAAGCACACATAGCAGAAACTAAAAAAGCAGATAAAAATAAAAATAAAAATAAAAATATGCACACGGTGCCTATAAGTGTGGACATGTAAAGTATGAGTATGGGGGTGGATGTATTGCACATAGTAAATACGCTTTTAGAGATTATTATAGTTATAGCACCACTTCTTGCCCAGTTGGAGTGGAGTGATATTGTCCGGTGGTGGTGTGCAGTGGTCTACTGGGAGCAGGCTTGGTTGAAGAGTCTG
This sequence comes from Lipophrys pholis, assembly GCF_963383615.2. Lineage (NCBI taxonomy): Eukaryota > Metazoa > Chordata > Actinopteri > Blenniiformes > Blenniidae > Lipophrys > Lipophrys pholis. The sequence continues at coordinate 28,765 of NW_028292088.1, forward strand.
ACTGCAGCAGGGAGGAAGGACCGGCGGAGTCTCTCCTTCAGACACCGCGGGTGGAGAAGCCTGTCACTGACGGAGCTGCCCAGTGATGTGACGGTACCATGTAGGGGGTGGGAGACGGTCTCCATCAGGGATAAAAGCTTGTTCAACATCCTCCTGTCTCCCACCACCTCCACAGGGTCCAGGGGGCAGCCCAGGACAGAGCTGGCCTTCCTCACCAGTTGGTTCAGTTGGTTCCTGTCTGCAGCCGGAGTGCTGCTGCTCCAGTAGACCACTCCATAGAAGATGGCTGATGCCACCACTGAGTCATAAAAGGTCCTCAGGAGCGCCCCCTGCAGTCCAAAGGACCTGAGTCTCCACAGCAGGTGGAGTCTGCTCTGGCCCTTCTTCTAGAGAGCTTGTGTGTTCTCAGACCAGTCCAGTTTATTGTTCAGGTGAACACCCAGGTACTTAGAAGAGTCCACTATCTCAATGTCCTTTCCCTGGATGTTCACCGGTGTAGGGGGAGTGGGTCTCTGCCTGCGGAAGTCCACCACCAGCTCTTTGGTTTTACCCGCATTGATCAGGAGGTGGTTCCGCTGGTACCAGTCCACAAAGTCCAGGTTGAGTTCTCTGTACTCCGCCTCGTTGTCGTTGGTGATGAGGCCGACGATGGCGGAGTCGTCAGAGAACTTCTGCAGGTGACAGGTGGATGTGTTGTGGGAGGAGTCTGCAGTGTAGAGGGTGAAGAGGAAGGGAGCCAGGACCGTCCCCTGTGGAGCCCCCCGTACTGCAGATGACCAGGTCAGACACACAGTCCCGTGTCCTCACAAACTGTGGCCGGTTGGTCAGGTAGTCCAGGAGCCAGGATGTGAGGTGCGGGTCGACTCCAGTGTGCTGCAGCTTGTCCCCCAGAAGCGTGGGCTGGATGGTGTTGAAAGCTCTGGAGGAATCCTAGAACATGATCCTCACAGTGCTCCCAGCCCTCTCCAGGTGAGAGAGAGATCTCTCCATGAGGTAGAGGACGGCGTCCTCCACCCCGATGCCTGGCTGGTAGGCCAACTGCAGCTGGTCCATCGATGAGCTCACCAGGGGGCGCAGATGGAGAAGGACCAACCTCTCCAAGGTCTTCATCAGGTGTGATGTCAGCGCCACCGGCCTGAAGTGGTTGAAGTCCTTGGGGCGGGAGGTCTTCGCCACCGGTACCACACAGGTCGTCTTCCAGAACTGTGGTACTCTCCCCAGTTGAAGGCTCGGGTTGAACATGTGCCCCATGACCCCACAGAGCTGGTCTGCACAGGTTCTGAGGAGTCTGGAGCTGATGCCTTCCTGACCTTTAGCCTCCTCAGCTCTCTGTTCACCTGGGCTGTTGTGAAGGACAGGCTGGAGCAGGGGGGCTGTGGGGGGGTAGTTGTGGGAGTGAGGGTGTGGCTGACACTGAGGGAAGCAGAGAGCGGTGTGCAGGGGGGTGGGATGGGGGTGGGGACAGCTGGTGGTGGTGATTGCAGCGGGATGGAATGGGTCGGGGGACGGGTGGATGGCTGTTCAAATCTGTCAAAGAAAATGTTCAGATCATTCACCCACTCCTGGTCCCGAACCAGCTCGGTGTTGGAGTCCTTGTGACCCGAGATGACTTTCAGGTCCTTCCAGACTCCGCTGACATTTTTTTTTTCAATTCAATTCAATTTTATTTGTAAAGCACTAAATCACATCAACAAACATCTCAAAGCCTCTTACAATGATAGAGAACAACAGAACCCAACTAAACCTTCCAGAACCTCTTACAATGATAGAGAACAACAGGACCCAACTAAACCTTCCAGAACCTCTTACAATGATAGAGAACAACAGGACCCAACTAAACCTTCCAGAACCTCTTACAATGATAGAGAACAACAGGACCCAACTAAACCTTCCAGAGCCTCTTACAATGATAGAGAACAACAGGACCCAACTAAACCTTCCAGAACCTCTTACAATGATAGAGAACAACAGGACCCAACTAAACCTTCCAGAACCTCTTACAATGATAGAGAACAACAGAACCCAACTAAACCTTCCAGAACCTCTTACAATGATAGAGAACAACAGAACCCAACTAAACCTTCCAGAACCTCTTACAATGATAGAAAACAACAGAACCCAACTAAACCTTCCAGAGCAGCAGAAGGAACAAGCAACAGTGGAAACCAGGAAAAACTCCCTCGCAGGAAGAACAGTTCATAAGAAGTCCCTCTTCAGGAAGAAAGGGGGCGGAGCCTAGACTCTGGAAGGGGGGGGGGGGGGGGCATCCACCTTGACCGGTTGGAGGGGAGAAGTACATGGGATAGGACAGGGAGAGAGAGGAATAGAAGAGGGAGAGAGAGAGGAATAGAAGAGGGAGAGAGAGAGGAATAGAAGAGAGAGAGAGAGAGGAATAGAAGAGGGAGAGAGAGAGGAATAGAAGAGGGAGAGAGAGAAGAATAGAAGAGGGAGAGAGAGAGAGGAATAGAAGAGGGAGAGAGAGAAGAATAGAAGAGGGAGAGAGAGAAGAATAGAAGAGAGAGAGAGAGAGGAATAGAAGAGGGAGAGAGAGAGGAATAGAAGAGGGAGAGAGAGAGAGGAATAGAAGAGGGAGAGAGAGAAGAATAGAAGAGGGAGAGAGAGAAGAATAGAAGAGAGAGAGAGAGAGAGAAAGGAATAGAAGAGAGAGAGAGAGAGAGAGAGGCAGACAGGCCAGAGAAGTACAAATACTAAGAAAAGTCTATGATGAGCGTTGGTCTGATGATGAACCAATCTCAGTCTGGAGTTTAAGGGCCGTGCCGTTGCGGTGGGGTCCTGGTGCTGTGGGGGGGTCCCGGTGCTGTGGGGGGGTCCCGGTGCTGTGGTGGGGTCCCGGTGCTGTGGGGGGGTCCCGGTGCTGTGGGGGGGTCCCGGTGCTGTGGGGGGGTCCCGGTGCTGTGGGGGGGTGGGGTAGTAGGACCGTGGTAACTCCACTCTGGGGGAGTCTTGGGTCTGATCCCCTGGATCCTGCTCCCCTCCTGTCAGGATCTGGTGGCTCCAGTAATGTTGTTACACAGAGAGAAAGAAAGAAAGACAAGAAACAGAAGCTCCAAATGTAGAGTTCCTCCCTTTAACGGGAGAGAGGAAATCCCCTCAGCAGTCTAGGCCTAGAGCAGCTCAACTTAGTGCTCCTATTTTATTCCTAATGAGAAGCTCTATCAAAGAGGAAGCTTTTTAGTCTCCTCTTAAATAAACTAATGGTGTGGGCCCTTCGGACCGAGGCTGCTAGTTGATTCCAGAGTAAAGGAGCCATATGGCTGAAACTCCTGCCTCCTCTTTTACTTTGAAGGACTTTAGGGATTACCAACAGTCCTGCATCCTCAGAGCCAAGGGCTCGTGGAGGGTGAGACCCTTCTAGAAGTTTCTCCATATAGGACGGAGCCTGGTGATGAAGAGTTTTAGATGTGATCAGAAGGATGTTGAATTCTATTCTAGATTTGATGTGAAGCCAGTGTAAGGATGCTAAGACTGGGGAGATGTGCTCTCTTCTTCCAGTTCTGGTTAGTAAACCTGCAGCAGCGTTCTGCTCTAGCTGGAAGATCCTAACAGAGTTTGGACATCCTGACATTAGGGAGTTACAATCATCTCATCTTCAAGTCACAAAGGCAGGAAGCATTTGTTCTGCATCTTTGAAGGACAAGAAGTTTCTCATTTTTTCAATATTCCTTAGATGGAAGAAGGCTGTCCTGGAGACATGTTTAACATGGGACATAAAGGACAGATCCTGATCAAAAATAACACCCAGGTTCCTAATATCACTGTTAGAGGTTAAGGTAATATTATCTAAGGTAATCAGACTATCTGAAAAGTAATCCCTGAGCTTTTTAGGACCTAGGATTAGAACCTCAGTCTTGGATGTGTTGAGCATTAAGAAGTTGATAGACATCCAGGACTTAACGTCCCTGAGGCAGGACTCTAGTTTAACAAGTTGGTCGGCCTGATTGGCTTTAACTGATAAATAGAGCTGAGTATCATCTGCATAACAATGAAAGTTAATGATGTGTTTCCTAATAATATTTCCGAGTGGTAACATCTAGAGATTAAACAATATGGGTCCGAGGACGGAGCCTTGTGGTACTCCACACAGGACCCGTTCATGCATTGAAGATTTGTTATTTACATGAACAAATTGAAACCGGTCAGATAAATATGATTTAAACCAGTTTAAGGCTAAGTTTTTAATGCCGACGCCATCTTCTAATCTCCTTAAGAGTATATTATGATGGACAGTATCAAATGCAGTACTAAGGTCCAGAAGAAGTAAAGCAGATAGAAGAGCTCTATCTGAGGCCATTAGAAGGTCATTAGTAACTTTTAGCAGAGCAGTCTCTGTACTGTGGTTCATTCTGAAGCCGGACTGAAGGTCCTCTAACAGATTATTCTCCTGCAGGTAATCCTGGAGTTGTTTAGCCACTACTTGCTCCAGAACCTTTGACAGGAAAGGAAGGTTGGAGATGGGCCTGTAGTTTGAGAGAAGGCTTGTGTCTAAGTTTGGCTTCTTAATGAGAGGTTTAATAACTGCTAGTTTAAAGGATTGGGGCACATAGCCTATTGGTAGAGACTGGTTAATAATTGCCAGTATAGAATTATTAATTAGTGGCAGTGCCTCTTTCAGAATTCTAGTAGGAATTGGTTCCAACAGGCTAGTAGTTGGTTTAGCAGAAGAAATAAGGGAATTTAGTTGGACTAGTTGTATTTGCTGAAAGCATTCCAGATGACTGTTAGGTTTAACCAGTTCCTCTGTTATGGGGCTAACGGACGGTAGGGTTTGATGGATGTTATCCCTAAGCCTTGTCATTTTATTTTGAAAGAACTTCATGAAGTCCTCACTACATATATTGATAGGAATGGTGGGCTCGACGCTATTTTGGTTCTTGGTCAGTTTGGCTACAGTACTGAAAAGAAACCGGGGCTTGTTTTTGTTTTCCTCTATTAAGGATGAGTAGTAATTAGTTCTACTTCTACTCAGAGCTTTCTTATAAGTTTTGAAGCTATCCTTCCAGGCTATATAATCTAGCTCTGTTTTTGTTGAACGCCAAGTTCTTTCTAATCTACGGGAGCGTTGTTTAAGCTGGCGGGTTGATGAGTTAAACCATGGGGAGGACTTTTCCTGTTTTTTCAGTTTCATTTTTTGAGGAGCTATGTCGTCTAGCGTTGTTTTTAGCATATCTGTCAGACTGTTTGTTAGGTATTCAATGTCTGAGCTAGCAACAGTATACGGGTCAGGAAGATTCACTACTGATTCTATAGCAGAGGGAATTCTTTCCTTGAATTTAGTTACTATGTTATCAGAGAGAGACCTGGTTAACACGGCTTTAACCGGAGGGTTAGAACTATTTAGAACAAAGTCAAAGGTTATTAAGAAGTGATCTGACAGGAAATCATAGTGAGGAGAGATGGTCAGATGCTCTATATTCAAACCTTAAGTTAGAATAAGGTCTAGGGCAAGGGTCCTCAATTCCGGGCCTCGAGGGCCGGTGTCCTGCATGTTTTAGGTTTCTCCCGGTTGCAACACACCTGAATCCAATAAGGGGATCCTTACTTGGCTTTTTCACAAGCTAGATGATGACATCAACATCAGATCGAGGTGTGCTGAAGCTGGGAGAGAGCTAAAGCGTGCAGGACACCGGCCCTCGAGGCCCGGAATTGAGGACCCCTGGTCTAGGGTGTGTAGATGTTTATGGGTAGGCCCGTCTACTACCTGAGAGAAACCTAGAGAGTCAAGTGTAGATCTAAAGCTGCACTGAAACTATCATTTTCTACATCAACATGAACATTGAAGTCTCCTACCATGATAACCTTATCTTTAGTCAGGGCTACATCTGACAACAATTCAGAGAATTCAGTTAGAAAAGTTGAAGAAGGTCCAGGAGGACGAGAAATGATTACAGATTCTACAGAATTTACTATTTTATTTGACGGGTGTGGCATGGTCATGCTCAGACTCTCAAAAGAACTAAAGTTGGGTTTTGGGTTCATGTTAATTAGTAAGTGAGAGTTCTAGATGGCTGCCTCCACCCTCCTCCACCACCTCCACCAGCTATTTGAGTGTTAGTATGACTTGGAGGGGAGGCTTCATTTAGACTAACATACTCATCTTTACGTAGCAGGTTTCTGTTCATCCAAAGAGATCAATGTTGTGTTCACTTATCAGATCATTGACTAGAAGAGCTTTGGATGATAAAGATCTCATGTTTAGGAAACCACATCTCATTTGTTTGTCTTGAGTTTGTCTAGTTTAACACTTGATACGGATGAAGTTTTTGTAGTCATTAGAAGTAGTTTTCCTAGGTTTAGATAGTTTTATACTTGTGGTGGTCCGAGGGATAGACACAGTCTCTATGGGATGTTTAACTAAGTTAGCTATGGTTGGTGACTGCCCAGAGGGAAACTCAGAGAGGCATGTAGGACTCTGAGTGTTACATTCCGCTGCTGCGGCTCTTCCTCCATCTTCCTCCTGGAGCTGCTTTTCCCCTCCCTGATCTTCCTCCTCAGCTCTCTCTGCACAGTCTTCATCTCCTCCCTGTCTTTTGATTCAAAGGCCGTCCTTTTGTCCTTGAGGACGGCCCTTATCTCAGGAGTGATCCACGGTTTGCTGTTGGCAAACCAGCGTCTGGTCTTGGTGGGTACCGTGTAATCCACACAGAAGTTTATGTAGTCTGTGATGCAGTTTGTGAGGCCGTCGATGTCCTCCCCGTGGTCCTCATAGAACCCTTCCCATGCAGTTGTCTCAAAACAGTCTTTGAGAGCCTCTTCTGCCTCATCGGACCAGATGTTAATGGTGCGGGTCACAGCTGGTTGTCTGGGTACCAGAGGTTTGTACACAGGCAGGAGGTGCACAAGGTTGTGATCTGATCGGCCAAGGGGAGGGAGAGGAGATGAGGTGTATGCCCCCTTGGTGTTGGCATAGAAAAGGTCCAGTATTTTATTGTCTCTGGTGCAGCAGGTGACATATTGTTTGAAGGTGGGCAGGGTGGAGGAGATGGAGGCATGATTAAAGTCACCAGTGATGAGGAGGAGAGCCTGTGGGTGGTGTGTCTGCAGTGATACCACGTTGGAGACCCCTTGGTCTGAACCGCAGTTCCAGCACTGCAAACAACCTGAACTGGTCCCTCACGACGCTCGTTAAACCACTACCTTCTAAACACCTTTACGAACACCTTGTCTCCAGGCAGCACCGCGCATCTCCTTTGGTCATCAAGCTTCTCCTGCACGTCCTCTTGCCTCTGCCTGTCAGAAACATATGTGGATATTCTTTTATGCAACGTAGCCAAACATGTGACATAAGCCTGCATCTCTTCCTCCGAAGGGTTAATGTTAGGGTTAATCCTAACCCCGTACAGCAGCTTGCTGAGCTCGGCTGGTGGAACCGGGTCGGAAAATATCTTCCAATCCTTCAACAAAACAAACGACACAAAGACCTTCTGATCCGAGGAGACGGTCAATAACCAAGACAGTCGCGGCTCCTGGGCAGTGTGGTGACAACACTCATCATCCAGATGACTGGTCCCGAGTGTCTGTGTGAAAGGACGCACTCTGCCTCCAGGGGTGGGTTAGGGTTAGGGTTAGGTTGGTGGGTTAGGGTTAGGGTTAGGGTTAGGGTTAGGTTGGTGGGTTAGGGTTAGGTTGGTTGGTTAGGGTTAGGGTTAGGTTGGTGGGTTAGGGTTAGGGTTAGGTTGGTGGGTTAGGGTTAGGTTTAGGGTTAGGTTGGTGGGTTAGGGTTAGGTTTAGGTTGGTGGGTTAGGGTTAGGTTGGTGGGTTAGGGCTAGGGTTAGGGTTAGGTTGGTGGGTTAGGGTTAGGTTGGTGGGCTAGGGTTAGGGTTAGGTTGGTGGGTTAGGGTTAGGTTGGTGGGTTAGGGTTAGGGTTAGGGTGGTGGGTTAGGGTTAGGTTGGTGGTGACCCGACAGAGCCTCGGTGCTCCACACAAGTACACGTACACACAAGTACAATGAACACTGTGTGTGTGTGTGTGTGTGTGTGTGTGTGTGTGTGTGTGTGTGTGTGTGTGTGTGTGTGTGTGAGATACAGCTGCTCTTTGAAGAACACACACAAAACTTCCTCATAACTTTGTTCCCATCAGATTTATTACATAGTAAAAAGTACATTAGCTTTCATTTATAGATTTATTATATATAATATGTACACGTTATATTCATGTCACTTCCTGTTCAAGCATCAATCAGCTCCTGAAAACACTGAAGAGATCTGTACAAGAAATACACACACAGCTCCATGAAACAAACACACACACACACACACACACACACACACACACACACACACACACACACACACACACACACACACACACACACACACACACACACACACACACACACACACACACACACACACACACACACACACACACACACACACACAATAAATAAGATATTCGAGGACAGATGCCACTGCTCCACTTTACACTGAGACACACACACACACACACACACACACACACACACACACACACACACACACACACACACACACACACACACACACACACACACACACACACACACACACACACACACACACACACACACACACACACACACACACACACCTCCTGATGAAAACTGTGCAGCTCTTGAACTTACAGACTCTTCATGTTTTACAGTTTTTAACTTTGACATCTTACGATGGAAGAAAATCTACGGAGTGGCTCATGACGGTCCAAGAACAAAATGTCTGGGTCAAATTGTTCTTTTATTTCTGATGTGATGTCAGTGGAGACGGTTCCACACTCCGTCGATCCAGAAGGTCCGAGGACCAAGAAGGAGACTGGACAGGAGCTGGTGGTCTAGTGTGAAGCCGCTGATGAACAAAGAGCATGATGGGAGTTTGGACGCAGAGAGCTTCTACTGGACCTGGTCAGAGGGGCTGGTGGGTCGGGGGCTGGACAGCAGGGGCACGGGGGAGGTGGCCTCGATCAGGGCGGGGTTGAGGATGATGGGCAGGGACATAGGAGGGACCCCAACCTGGAGGGGGGAGGCCAGGGGCTGCAGGATGAGGGGGGAGGGCGCCCCCTGGGTGGGAGACGTGGTCAGAGGTCCTGGGGGGGAAGAGTCCGATCCTACAAAGGAGAGAAAGAAGAGTCAGAGTCAGATTATTAATCCATAATTTCTCCCAGCAGGACGTTAATTAACCTGGGTTAACCTGGTTAGTCTGGATTATCTTGGTCAAATCTGGATTAACCTGGTTAGTCTGGTTTATTTGATCACTTACATCCTGGTATAAATAGGTTAGGATTACTAACTTTCGAATTGAATGTATAATTTAAGTTTATTTCCCGATTTGTTCTTCCAGTCAGAACAGACACGGTGCTCAGTACTGCCCTTTACAGGCAGTCAGAGGAACTGACTCACTTCTGGTGACAGTCGGTGGTGACATGTGGTGACAGTTAGTGGTGATGTGGTGACAGTCGGTGGTGACGTGGTGACATGTGACAGTTGGTGGTGACGGTCAGTGGTGACATGGGACGGTCGGTGGTGACGGTCAGTGGTGACAGTTAGTGGTGACATGTGGTGATAGTCAGTGGTGACATGTGGTGACAGTCAGTGGTGACATGTGGTGATAGTCAGTGGTGACATGTGGTGACATGTGGTGACATGTGACAGTTGGTGGTGACGGTCAGTGGTGACAGTCAGTGGTGAAATGTGGTGACAGTCAGTGGTGAAATGTGGTGACGTGTGGTGATAGTCAGTGGTGACATGTGGTGACATGTGGTGATGGTCGGTGGTGACAGTCAGTGGTCATGTGGTGACAGTCAGTGGTGATGTGGTGACATGTGGTGATGGTCGGTGGTGACATGTGGTGACAGTCAGTGGTGATGTGGTGACATGTGGTGATGGTCGGTGGTGACATGTGGTGACAGTCAGTGGTGATGTGGTGACATGTGGTGATAGTCAGTGGTGACATGTGGTGACATGTGGTGATGGTCGATGGTGACATGTGGTGACAGTCAGTGGTGATGTGGTGACATGTGGTGATGGTCGGTGGTGACATGTGGTGACAGTCAGTGGTGATGTTGTGACATGTGGTGGTAGTCGGTGGTGACATGTGGTGACATGTGGTGATGGTCGATGGTGACATGTGGTGATAGTCAGTGGTGACATGTGGTGACAGTCAGTGGTGATGTGGTGACATGTGGTGATGGTCGGTGGTGACATGTGGTGACAGTCAGTGGTGATGTGGTGACATGTGACGGTTGGTGGTGACGGTCAGTGTTGACAGTCAGTGGTGAAATGTGGTGACAGTCGGTGGTGAAATGTGGTGACAGTCGGTGGTGACGGTCAGTGTTGACAGTCAGTGGTGAAATGTGGTGACAGTCAGTGGTGAAATGTGGTGACAGTCAGTGGTGAAATGTGGTGACTGTCAGTGGTGACGGTCAGTGGTGACATGTGGTGACAGTTGGTGGTGACGGTCGGTGGTGACATGTGGTGACAGTTAGTGGTGATGTGGTGACATGTGGTGATAGTCAGTGGTGATGTGGTGACATGTGGTGATAGTCGGTGGTGACATGTGGTGATATTCAGTGGTGATGTAGTGACGTGACGGTTGGTGGTGACGGTCGGTGGTGACATGGGACGGTCAGTGGTGACAGTCAGTGGTGACGGTCAGTGGTGACGTGTGGTGACAGTCAGTGGTGATGTGGTGACATGTGGTGATAGTCAGTGGTGACATGTGGTGACAGTCGGTGACAGTTAGTGGTGATGTGGTGACAGTTGGTGGTGACATGTGGTGACAGTCGGTGGTGACATGTGGTGACAGTTAGTGGTGATGTGGTGACAGTTGGTGGTGACATGTGGTGACAGTCGGTGGTGACAGTCGGTGGTGAAATGTGGTGACATGTGGTGATGGTCAGTGGTGACATGTGGTGACGGTCGATGGTGACATGTGGTGACAGTTAGTGGTGATGTGGTGACAGTCGGTGGTGACATGTGGTGACAGTCGGTGGTGACATGTGGTGACATATGAAGGTGACAGTCAGTGGTGACATGTGGTGACAGTTAGTGGTGATGTGGTGACAGTCGGTGGTGACATGTGGTGACAGTCGATGGTGACATGTGGTGACAGTCGATGGTGACATGTGGTGACATATGAAGGTGACAGTCAGTGGTGAAATGTGGTGACATGTGGTGATGGTGAACTGCCCTCCTCCTGCTCTCACCGTTGATCCTGGCCGGCTGAGGTTCCTCAGGAGTTGCAGGCCTGCTGGTTGGCGGAGTCTCTGCTGGGACGGGGGAGGGGCAGGGGGAGGGGGGCTGGACAGAAGGAGGAGACCCTGGAGGGGAAGGAGGTCGGCCGGCCAGTTCTGCTGGAGGACTGGGTGCAGGATCTATAGGTGACACATGAGACACGTGAACAATCTGAGCCAGACTTCTGAGTGTGTGTGTGTGTGTGTGTGTGTACCCGATATGACGGTCTGCTTGAACAGCTCCTCCCTCAGGTGAGGCAGGAAGCACACAATTCGCTCCCAGGTGATCTCCCACAGGTCGGAGTATCCTGTCCTGGAGTCGGCGCTGTGGAAGATTCCTGCAGTGTCCATCACCAGCAGCATGTTCTTCAGAGACTCCGGGATGGCCTCCAGCTACACACACACACACACACACACACACACACACACACACACACACACACACACACACACACACACACTGTTAAAACATGTAATGTGTGTGTGTGTGTGTGTGTGTGTGTGTGTGTGTGTGTGTGTGTGTGTGTGTGTGTGTGTGTGTGTGTGTGTGTGTGTGTGACTCACCAGCAAGTCGCTTGACCCAGCATGCATGTACTTGTCCATGAAGTCCAGGATGGTGAGCCACAGGGCAGCAAATGTGGGCAGCGACAGCAGAGGAGAAAGATGCTGGAGGAAAACCTGAGAAAGGAAACAGAGCAGCCTGGAGTCACTCTGCTCTCCTTTCCTCTGCTCTCCTCTGCTCTCCTCTACTCTCCTCTACTCTCCTCTGCTCTCCTCAGCTCTCCTCTACTCTCCTCTGCTCTGCTCTCCTCTGCTCTCCTCTGCTCGACCACCTGACGTTCACTCCTTCATGCTGATGGGCCTGTTTCCCACACATTCTGAGGGACTGCTCATCTTCTGACACCTACAACCATCATCTTCATCTCTCACGTTATTACAGCAGAGACGGTGGTGGTCTCTCACTACATTCACCCTGTGACCACCACCAACCACTCTCTCACTACATTCACCCTGTGACCACCACCAACCACTCTCTCACTACATTCACCCTGTGACCACCACCAACCACTCTCTCACTACATTCACCCTGTGACCACCACCAACCACTCTCTCACTACATTCACCCTGTGACCACCACCAACCACTCTCTCACTACATTCACCCTCTGACCACCACCAACCACTCTCTCACTACATTCACCCTGTGACCACCACCAACCACTCTCTCACTACATTCACCCTGTGACCACCACCAACCACTCTCTCACTACATTCACCCTGTGACCACCACCAACCACTCTCTCACTACATTCACCCTGTGACCACCACCAACCACTCTCTCACTACATTCACCCTCTGACCACCACCAACCACTCTCTCACTACATTCACCCTGTGACCACCACCAACCACTCTCTCACTACATTCACCCTCTGACCACCTCCAACCACTCTCACTACATTCACCCTGTGACCACCACCAACCACTCACTCTCACTACATTCACCATCTGACCACCACCAACCGCTCACTCTCACTACATTCACCCTGTGACCACCACCAAACACTCACTCATTCACCCTCTGACCACCACCAACCACTCTCTCACTACATTCACCCTGTGACCACCACCAACCACTCTCTCACTACATTCACCCTCTGACCACCTCCAACCACTCTCACTACATTCACCCTCTGACCACCACCAACCACTCACTCTCTCACTACATTCACCCTCTGACCACCACCAACCACTCACTCTCTCACTCATTCACCCTCTGACCACCACCAACCACTCACTCTCTCACTACATTCACCCTGTGACCACCACCAACCACTCTCTCACTACATTCACCCTGTGACCACCACCAACCACTCTCTCACTACATTCACCCTGTGACCACCACCAACCACTCTCTCACTACATTCACCCTGTGACCACCACCAACCACTCTCTCACTACATTCACCCTCTGACCACCACCAACCACTCTCTCACTACATTCACCCTGTGACCACCACCAACCACTCTCTCACTACATTCACCCTGTGACCACCACCAACCACTCTCTCACTACATTCACCCTGTGACCACCACCAACCACTCTCTCACTACATTCACCCTCTGACCACCACCAACCACTCTCTCACTACATTCACCCTGTGACCACCACCAACCACTCTCTCACTACATTCACCCTGTGACCACCACCAACCACTCTCTCACTACATTCACCCTGTGACCACCACCAACCACTCTCTCACTACATTCACCCTGTGACCACCACCAACCACTCTCTCACTACATTCACCCTGTGACCACCACCAACCACTCTCTCACTACATTCACCCTCTGACCACCACCAACCACTCTCTCACTACATTCACCCTGTGACCACCACCAACCACTCTCTCACTACATTCACCCTGTGACCACCACCAACCACTCTCTCACTACATTCACCCTGTGACCACCACCAACCACTCTCTCACTACATTCACCCTGTGACCACCACCAACCACTCTCTCACTACATTCACCCTGTGACCACCACCAACCACTCTCTCACTACATTCACCCTCTGACCACCACCAACCACTCTCTCACTACATTCACCCTGTGACCACCACCAACCACTCTCTCACTACATTCACCCTGTGACCACCACCAACCACTCTCTCACTACATTCACCCTGTGACCACCACCAACCACTCTCTCACTACATTCACCCTGTGACCACCACCAACCACTCTCTCACTACATTCACCCTCTGACCACCTCCAACCACTCTCACTACATTCACCCTGTGACCACCACCAACCACTCACTCTCACTACATTCACCATCTGACCACCACCAACCGCTCACTCTCACTACATTCACCCTGTGACCACCACCAAACACTCACTCATTCACCCTCTGACCACCACCAACCACTCTCTCACTACATTCACCCTGTGACCACCACCAACCACTCTCTCACTACATTCACCCTCTGACCACCTCCAACCACTCTCACTACATTCACCCTCTGACCACCACCAACCACTCACTCTCTCACTACATTCACCCTCTGACCACCACCAACCACTCACTCTCTCACTCATTCACCCTCTGACCACCACCAACCACTCACTCTCTCACTACATTCACCCTGTGACCACCACCAACCACTCACTCTCTCACTACATTCACCCTCTGACCACCACCAACCACTCACTCTCTCACTACATTCACCCTCTGACCACCTCCAACCACTCTCACTACATTCACCCTGTGACCACCACCAACCACTCACTCTCACTACATTCACCATCTGACCACCACCAACCGCTCACTCTCACTACATTCACCCTGTGACCACCACCAAACACTCACTCATTCACCCTCTGACCACCACCAACCACTCTCTCACTACATTCACCCTGTGACCACCACCAACCACTCTCTCACTACATTCACCCTCTGACCACCTCCAACCACTCTCACTACATTCACCCTCTGACCACCACCAACCACTCACTCTCTCACTACATTCACCCTCTGACCACCACCAACCACTCACTCTCTCACTCATTCACCCTCTGACCACCACCAACCACTCACTCTCTCACTACATTCACCCTGTGACCACCACCAACCACTCACTCTCTCACTACATTCACCCTCTGACCACCACCAACCACTCACTCTCTCACTACATTCACCCTCTGACCACCACCAACCACTCACACTCTCACTACATTCACCCTCTGACCACCACCAACCACTCACTCTCTCACTCATTCACCCTCTGACCACCACCAACCACTCACTCTCACTACATTCACCGTGTGACCACCAACAACTCACTCTCACTACATTCACCCTCTGACCACCACCAACCACTCACTCTCTCACTACATTCACCCTCTGACCACCACCAACCACTCACTCTCTCACTACATTCACCCTCTGACCACCACCAACCACTCACTCTCTCACTCATTCACCCTCTGACCACCACCAACCACTCACTCATTCACCCTGTGACCACCACCAACCACTCACTCTCTCACTCATTCACCCTCTGACCACCACCAACCACTCACTCTCTCACTACATTCACCCTGTGACCACCACCAACCACTCACTCTCTCACTCATTCACCCTGTGACCACCACCAACCACTCACTCTCTCACTACATTCACCCTCTGACCACCACCAACCACTCACTCTCTCACTCATTCACCCTCTGACCACCACCAACCACTCACTCTCTCACTACATTCACCCTGTGACCACCACCAACCACTCACTCTCTCACTACATTCACCCTGTGACCACCACCAACCACTCACTCTCTCACTACATTCACCCTCTGACCACCACCAACCACTCACTCCCTCACTCATTCACCCTCTGACCACCACCAACCACTCACTCTCTCACTCATTCACCCTCTGACCACCACCAACCACTCACTCTCTCACTCATTCACCCTCTGACCACCACCAACCACTCACTCTCTCACTCATTCACCCTCTGACCACCACCAACCACTCACTCTCTCACTACATTCACACTCTGACTCACTCTCCCTCTACATTCACACAGGCAGTTTGGGGTTCAGTGTCTTGCCCAAGGACACTTCGGCATGTAAAAAGGCAGAGGTGGGAATTGAACCTGCAACCTTCAGATTGGGAGACGACCGCTCTACCAACCCAGCTTTGCCACCCGATATCTGGTGAAAAGGGGTAGGAAGAAGTACTATCCCTTCTCCAAAATGTAATGTTTAATTATTTTTCTGTATTAACAGTAGTTCGTATGATATATATATATATAGTATATATATATATATATATAAATACAGCTCTAGAAAAAATTAAGAGACCACTGCAAAATGATCAGTTTCTCTGATTTGACTACTTATAGGTATGTGTTTGAGTAAAATGAACATTTTTGTTTCATTCAATAAACTACTGACAAAATTTCTCCCAAATTCCTAAAAAAGAAAAAATGTCTTTTAGAGCATTTATGAGCAGAAAATGAGAACTGGTCAAAATAACAAAAAAGATGCAGTGTTTTCAGACCTCAAATAATGTGAAGAAAACAAGATCCTATTCATTTTAAAACCACACAATACTAATGTTTTCACTCAGGAAGAGTTCAGAAATCAATAACGTTAATACCATAACGCTCCAGTTTATTGATTAGATTATCATGATTTATTATATCAAATGCTTTTTTTAGGTCTATGAACTCTCCTACTGCACTGAGGAAGTTCACTGTGGAAGTAATGCACTATGCTAGTACCGCACCAACCCCCACATAGACCACATCGCATTCAACAAGTCTGTGTGTGTGTGTGTGTGTGTGTGTGTGTTCTCAGACCAACCTTTGACAGCAGTGTGCAGGCTCTCATCCTGGTCTCCTCCATACCTCCAACATCTGCTGGACTGATGCTATCCAACAGCTTGGTCAGCAACGGGAAGAGCACCTGTCACACACACGCACACATTACACTTCATTTCATATGCGACGCAATTTGGTGTGCCACTAAGTGTGGTAATTTGTGCACCTTGTTGAAGCACGACTCCCACTCAGTGGCGTCCAGTGTCTGCAGGTCGTGGACGAGCAGCGCCCTCTGCAGGTAGGTGAGGGCCTGCATGCGGACCTGCCGCCGGGCGTCACAGCAGAGCCAGGCGATGCCTGGACACAATAGAAACACACATTAACCACAGCCCATCTGTTCACATAGAGAATGAAACAGTTTAACATCTTTCAAAATGTCATAATTGTATTTAAAAAGTAATCAGTTCTTTTCTCACACAAAGTGTGTTTGTGTTTATATTGGGGCTGTTCAGAGATGTAATAGACTGTGATGTTGGGGGGGGGGGGGGGGGGTCTACCTTGCAGCAGGGGACACCAGCAGCTCGTCCACAAAGTCTGAGAGTCAGCCTCGATCTTCCTGCCGGAGGCCTCCAGGTGGCGCTGCTCCTCGGCCCAGGAGCTGTAGATGCTGGCGGCGCGGGTGTGCAGGGTGTGCATCAGGTCTAGGAGCTGACGGCCACAAACACCAGCATTAACATGGAGCCAACAGCTGAGCGGATCCTGCTCTGACACACTAGGGTCCTGGTCTGACCCACTGAGGGTCCTGGTCTGACCCACTGGTTTTAGTTTAGAAACTGCTGGGAGCTCGTCAGGGTCCAAGTTCAGGGTTCAGTCATCTGGTAGCAGCCAATCAGGAAACACCTTCAATCTTAGTCTGAGTAGAAGTTGGTGCAAACTGCTCTTTTATGTTGCCCAGTCCATCATTGTGCATCACTTTGATGGATTTCCAGCTTCACCTCTAGATGTCGCCAAAGCGTCAACAGCTCTAGAAACGTGCGTACGCCACACAGGAAGTTGGCGTGAGGCACTGCACATTTCAATGCTCATTTCGTGGCAAACAACGTTTACCACACTTTTATATGACCGCACCATTTGTACATGAAGCCCTAGCTGCAGGGGATCAGCTGCAGGGGATCAGCAGCAGGGGATCAGCTGCAGGAGATCAGCTGCAGGGGATCAGCTGCAGGAGATCAGCTACAGGGGATCAGCTACAGGGGATCAGCAGCAGGGGATCAGCTGCAGGAGATCAGCTGCAGGAGATCAGCTACAGGGGATCAGCTGCAGGAGATCAGCTACAGGGGATCAGCAGCAGGGGATCAGCTACAGGGGATCAGCTGCAGGAGATCAGCTACAGGGGATCAGCAGCAGGGGATCAGCTACAGGGGATCAGCTGCAGGAGATCAGCTACAGGGGATCAGCTGCAGGAGATCAGCTACAGGGGATCAGCTACAGGAGATCAGCTACAGGGGATCAGCTACAGGGGATCAGCAGCAGGGGATCAGCTGCAGGAGATCAGCTACAGGAGATCAGCTGCAGGAGATCAGCTGCAGGAGATCAGCAGCAGGGGATCAGCTGCAGGGGATCAGCTGCATGGGATCAGCTGCAGGGCCAGCTTAGTAAAACAACTTAATATGCAGAACGAAACCCGGGTATTAATATGGCCTATTTACCACCCAGAATTTAGACTGGCCACTCAAGACGGAGGATTCAAACAGTGGGAGCAACAGGGAGGTACTACATTATGTCTTCTGCTCAATGATTTGGAATTCCCAGATTTTAAATCTATGTCAGAGAAATATGATCTTAGCCGACAGGATTTTTATAGGTACCTTCAACTCAGACATTATTTTAACTAAAATATTCAGGGATCTTTACCTACAGATATGACGGGTATCACACAAATGTTCATTAGGGCCGATAAAACCAAACTGTTCATAAAGATTATTGGAGAACTGTACGGATATGTAAATGAACTAAGAGGCCACTCAACAAATCATGTGAGGGAAAAATGGGAGAAGGAATCGGGAATTTCCATTGGTCAGGAGGAAGGACGAATATGATCAGGACTCAAATCTCAACCTCAGCTTCAAGATGGTGGAGAGATTTCTTATGGGAAAACTTTTCATAACTCCAAAACAAAACTCTAGCCTGCCCAATGCACAATGTACCTGCTGGAGAGAATGTGGTAACCACATGGCAGACCAGACACTTATATTCTATTAGACCCTTTTGGGATGACATCCATCATACACTAACACATTGTGTGGGGAACCTTTATGACTTTCTACCTGGGAAAGAGAGATTTGGAAATACCCAGAAAGGTCAGATACATTTAGCAGATTTTTATGGCTGAAAGCTAAAAGGCAATAACAAGGCAGCTTAGTAAGGAACCCCCCCCCCCCCCCCCTTAGTCAGTGGATAGTAATAGTTAATAATATACAGCTTATGGAACAACCCTAACCCTAACCCTAACCTACAGTTTGAGGCTGAAGAGGGACACCATGGGAAACCTTCCTCACACAGAGGGGTCACAACTAAACCTAAACCTGGAACGCTTTATTCCCTGTCAATGTTGTGAAATATACAGATGTAACTCGTGATACACATGATCCCCCCCCCCTCCCTCCCCCCCCCCCCATGTTACTGTTGTTGTTCAGTAGCTTTTATCTGTGATATATGATTGAAATATAACTGTGATGTATAAATGCATAACTGTGTGACTTTACTGTGGTTCTGTACCTGGTTAATTCCTGTGAACAAATAAAATAAAAATAAAGTTTCAAAAAACAACAACAAAAAAACAGGTGCTCTGTAGTGACTCTGCTGCTCCTCTGTAGTGACTCTGCAGCTCCTCTGTAGTGACTCTGCTGCTCCTCTGTAGTGACTCTGCTGCTCCTCTGTAGTGACTCTTCCACCTCAAACTTACTCTAAACCATAACCATAGGAACATGGTGGAACAAGAGCCGTTCCACCATGTTCTGTGGTTTAGATGAGGAACCAGGAGGAACAGCCTCAGAGCCGTTCCACCATGTTCTGTGGTTTAGATGAGGAACCAGGAGGAACAGCCTCAGAGCCGTTCCACCATGTTCTGTGGTTTAGATGAGGAACCAGGAGGAACAGCCTCAGAGCCGTTCCACCATGTTCTGTGGTTTAGATGAGGAACAGCCTCAGAGCCTTCCACCATGTTCTGTGGCTCAGATGAGGAACCTGGAGGAACAGCCTCAGAGCCGTTCCACCATGTTCTGTGGCTCAGATGAGGAACCAGGAGGAACAGCCTCAGAGCCGTTCCACCATGTTCTGTGGCTCAGATGAGGAACCAGGAGGAACAGCCTCAGAGCCGTTCCACCATGTTCTGTGGTTTAGATAAGGAACAGCCTCAGAGCCTTCCACCATGTTCTGTGGCTCAGATGAGGAACCTGGAGGAACAGCCTCAGAGCCGTTCCACCATGTTCTGTGGCTCAGATGAGGAACCAGGAGGAACAGCCTCAGAGCCGTTCCACCATGTTCTGTGGCTCAGATGAGGAACCAGGAGGAACAGCCTCAGAGCCGTTCCACCATGTTCTGTGGTTTAGATGAGGAACAGCCTCAGAGCCGTTCCACCATGTTCTGTGGTTTAGATGAGGAACAGCCTCAGAGCCTTCCACCATGTTCTGTGGCTCAGATGAGGAACCAGGAGGAACAGCCTCAGAGCCTTCCACCATGTTCTGTGGCTCAGATGAGGAACCAGGAGGAACAGCCTCAGAGCCGTTCCACCATGTTCTGTGGCTCAGATGAGGAACCAGGAGGAACAGCCTCAGAGCCGTTCCACCATGTTCTGTGGCTCTGGGTTGGATGAAGGCAGAAGGGTAAAGAGGGCTGTTGTACTTACGTCCTGACTAACCTGTAATGACACCGTGTGGTAGCTGGCCGGGACGCCTTCGTCCTCCTCATCGTCACTGTGGGAGCGGGACAGCCGTTGGCTGGATGCTCTGCTGCCGCCTCGCCTCATGCTACCGCCGCCGTCCCTCTCCCGCCCCCCCGCCTTCTTCCTGGTGCGAGACTTGGATGGGTCGTACTTGTGGCTCTTCTTCTTGTCATGGTTCCGGTAACCTTAAAGAAGAATTCACCAGTAAAACCAGTAAATCCGAGAAAGGCCCAAAAGTCCACATCCCTCTACTGTATCAGTGCACAGGATTGTCTAGAGGTTAAAGAGGCCAACGGAGGGTCGGAAGATCACCGGTTCGATGCCCACTACAAACAGGTCACCATTGTGGGTCCCTGATCCTTCACCCACATCGGCTCCCCGGAGAACCGTGATGTGGCCGTACCCTTCACCCAAGAAATAAGTGTGTGTGTGTGTGTGTGTGTGTGTGTGTGTGTGTGTGTGTGTGTGTGTGTCTCACCTCCGTTGAGGCTGGCCTCCACAAACACCCTTATGGCTCGGACACACAGCTCGAAGTTGTCCGGGGTGACGTGTGCTGCGTCTCTGACGATGAAGGACAGCGTCTCCACACACTTGATGAGGGACTTGGTGTCGTGCTGGCCCAGGTCCTGACCCAGAGTCAGACTATACTGGTTCACCAGTGGGTGGTTTAGCTGGGCCTTCACTGCCGGGCTCTTACCCGTCTCCAGGTCATCCTTCCCCACCTGGAACACAGCAGCAGCCTGCTCTTCACTGCAGGCTAAACTTTAAAGCACTTGGAGGTGTGTGTGTGTGTGTGTGTGTGTGTGTGTGTGTGTGTGTGTGTGTGTGTGTGTGTGTGTGTGTGTGTGTGTGTGTGTGTGTGTGTGTGTGCTCTGACCACGAGCCATCCACTACTTGCTACGTCCAGCTCGGTGGTGGATCGGGGGATCTTGGCCTTGCTGTGCTCGGTGTAGACCTCGGAGTCGGAGGTGTATCCTCGGTCCAGGTTCAGCTCACTGGGATGATGAGAGGTCAGCTCGCTGTCTGACTGAGCTCCTGCACACACACCACACACACACCACATACCACACACACACCACACACACCATCAGCACATGCTGGTTGGGCCACACCAGGACCAGCACACCGCCCCATTAGAGAACTGAGGGGCCTGCAGACTGAAGGAATACAAGCTGAAGTGCTGAGGAATAACCAGGTGTAATAAAGGCTGATCACACACTAGAACATCTCCAGCACAGTAGAGGCTGATCACACACTAGAACATCTCCAGCACAGTAGAGGCTGATCACACACTAGAACATCTCCAGCACAGTAGAGGCTGATCACACACTAGAACATCTCCAGCACAGTAGAGGCTGATCACACACTAGAACATCTCCAGCACAGTAGAGGCTGATCACACACTAGAACATCTCCAGCACAGTAGAGGCTGATCACACACTAGAACATCTCCAGCACAGTAGAGGCTGATCACACACTAGAACATCTCCAGCACAGTAGAGGCTGATCACACACTAGAACATCTCCAGCACAGTAGAGGCTGATCACACACTAGAACATCTCCAGCACAGTAGAGGCTGATCACACACTAGAACATCTCCAGCACAGTAGAGGCTGATCACACACTAGAACATCTCCAGCACAGTAGAGGCTGATCACACACTAGAACATCTCCAGCACAGTAGAGGCTGATCACACACTAGAACATCTCCAGCACAGTAGAGGTTGATCACACACTAGAACATCTCCAGCACAGTAGAGGCTGATCACACACTAGAACATCTCCAGCACAGTAGAGGTTGATCACACACTAGAACATCTCCAGCACAGTAGAGGCTGATCACACACTAGAACATCTCCAGCACAGTAGAGGCTGATCACACACTAGAACATCTCCAGCACAGTAGAGGCTGATCACACACTAGAACATCTCCAGCACAGTAGAGGCTGATCACACACTAGAACATCTCCAGCACAGTAGAGGCTGATCACACACTAGAACATCTCCAGCACAGTAGAGGCTGATCACACACTAGAACATCTCCAGCACAGTAGAGGCTGATCACACACTAGAACATCTCCAGCACAGTAGAGGCTGATCACACACTAGAACATCTCCAGCACAGTAGAGGCTGATCACACACTAGAACATCTCCAGCACAGTAGAGGTTGGCTTTGCTCAGGAGAAGATATAAATAACCAAGCATGACATTTTAAAACAAAAACTCAGTATGTTTGTCGTTTCCTTTGTGAGGACAGTGAAACTATTTCCATCTTGCTGTCTATGTGTGTGATTGTTTAAAAGATTTGGTCTCAGCAGTTTATTGGTGCTAAAGCTGATGAAATAATGCAGAACCTTCTTACTCTCATGTGGAAACAGGGACTCCACTCTGAGAGGTGCTACAGACATACTGAGGGGTGCAGAGATGGACAGGACCTGTGTCGTGGTCGATGGAGGAGGATGCCAGCCTGAAGGAGGCTGGAGGTTTGAGTCCTGCTCCAATGCACTCCAGCAGGGAGAAGAGTGTGTACCAGTCGTCCGTGCAGTGGATGTTGGCCGCGTTGGTCTTCAGCAGCTCGTGGAGGCCGTAGGCCACCTCCCTGCTGACCCGGGACAGGACATGAGGCTTCATCATCAGGAGGAGGCGCAGGGAGAGGAGCACCTGAGGACAGAGGAGATCTTCATCTGAACCCTGCAGAAACCAGACTCCTCACCACTTCTAATGAAACATCGGTCTTCACAGGGCTGGTGTCTGCAGTGCAGAGTCGTGTCTGCACGCCTGCTTTTCCACCAAACAGAACCAGGTTCTAGCTCTGTTCTTAATGAGCAGCTCCAAATGAGGGTGTTGTGTTTCCATGGTCAGGGAGCCAGTAGAGCCACGTCATTGGGTCACTGGTTCCACCAACGTAGCGCCGCAGGTTCCAGGAACCAGGAGACGGACTGTACCAGTGCTTTGGTCCGGGTCCCTCCATCTAGTCTGACCTGAACCTCGGATGAAAACATTGAGTCTCCTCGTCGCTCTATAGCTGGTTTTTATGTTTGGTGATGTTCGCTGTAAATTTCAGAAAGCCAGTCCAGTGTCTCTTCCGCCTCGTCGGTAGCAATAACTCCGCCTTCAACTGATGACCCCGCTCTGGCCCCGCTCTGGCCCCGCTCTGGCCCAGCAACGATGTGGGGCCAGCTTAGCACCAGTTTAGCCCCTGACAGGCCGGAGCTTTGAAGGTGGAAAGACAAAGAACTGGTGCTAAATCTGGCCCTGGACCAGAACTAGAACCTGGTTCTTTCTGGAGAACAAGACCCCTGAGAGAAAGTGTGTGTGTGTCTGTGTGTGTGTGTTACCTGAGAGCTGATGTCTTCTCGTCGCAGCAGGCGGATGGCGAGTCGCAGCAGTCCCACCACGGCTCTCTCCACCAGGAAGCAGCTCTCATTTGCGTGAACACAGAGATGGCAGAGGTGGTCCCGCACAGTCTGCCACACACAGGACACACGGTCGCTACACACACACACACACACACACACACACACACACACACACACACACACACACACACACACACACACACACACACACACACACACACACACACACACACACACACACACACACACACACACACACACACACACACACACACACACACACACACACACACACACAGTTTCCACAGTGTTGCAGACAGCAGAATCGGAGGTGTTGTTGTCAGAGTGCGGCTTGGTACCGGTTCTCCAGAACAATACGCAGCAGCATCTCCAGACAGAAGGCAGCATCCTCTTCATCGTACGTCTCTTCATCAGGACTCACTGATATCAGGGCCTGAGGGGAGCAGCAGGATGTTCAGGGTCACATGCATGACTATGTGTCCTGATAGAACCTCCAGTATATTCCCAAGATGGTGACCATGAAAAGTATTCACACTTTTTGAATTAAACCTGAACCCATCACTTCAAAGGAAACTGTAAATCCCCCTCCAACTAATAAAACATAACTGGAGCAGACATACATTCTGATCAAATGTTTTGCTTTCTATTTGTTGTTCTCCAACATTATAAAAGCAACACAGACTACAAAGAACTTAGTAAATATAGTGGAATTACAAATCTGAGTTCATGAGCTTCATTTTAAAGTTGAAACCTGTTTCTTGCTGTGATAAGAGCAGGTACAGGCCATCACTCACAACACACACATTTAAACTACATTCATACATCTACAACACACTCAACTTTAAAAGATTGTTTACGCAGTAGAAAAAAAACACGAGCTCAATATTCTAAATACTGATACCAAAAGACAGATACCAAAAGCTACCAAACAGAACTCATCAAGCTTTATGTGCTGTTAATGAAACTACAGTATATATCGAGCTCCAGAGAAAATGAAGAGACCACTGCAAAATGATCAACGCTCATCGGAGACTTTCTTAGTATTTGTACTTCTCTGGCCTGTCTGCCTCTCTCTCTCTCTCTCCCTCTTCTATTCCTCTCTCTCTCTCTCTCTCTCTCTCTCTCTCTCCCTCTTCTATTCCTCTCTCTCTCTCTCTTCTATTCCTCTCTCTCTACCTCTTCTATTCCTCTCTCTCTACCTCTTCTATTCCTCTCTCTCTACCTCTTCTATTCCTCTCTCTCTCTCTCTCTCTCTCTCTTCTATTCCTCTCTCTCTCCCTCTTCTATTCCTCTCTCTCTCTCTCTCTCTCTCTTCTATTCCTCTCTCTCTCTCTCTCTCTCTCTTCTATTCCTCTCTCTCTCTCCCTCTTCTATTCCTCTCTCTCTCTCCCTCTTCTATTCCTCTCTCTCTCTCTCTCTCTCTCTCTCTCTCTCTCTCTCT
Organism: Lipophrys pholis; assembly: GCF_963383615.2. Classification (NCBI taxonomy): domain Eukaryota; kingdom Metazoa; phylum Chordata; class Actinopteri; order Blenniiformes; family Blenniidae; genus Lipophrys; species Lipophrys pholis. The sequence continues at coordinate 54,084 of NW_028292088.1, forward strand.
CTCTCTCTCTCTCTCTCTCTCTCTCTCTCTCTCTCTCTCTCTCTCTCTCTCTCTCTCCTCTCTCTCTCTCTCTCTCTCTCTCTCTCTCTCTCTCTCTCTCTCTCTCTCTCTCTCTCTCTCTCTCTCTCTCTCTCTCTCTCTCTCTCTCTCTCTCCCCCTCCTCCCTCTTCTATTCCTCTCTCTCTCCCTCTTCTATTCCTCTCTCTCTATCTCTTCTATTCCTCTCTCTCTATCTCTTCTATTCCTCTCTCTCTCTTCTATTCCTCTCTCTCTCTGTCCTATCCCATGTACTTCTCCCCCCAACCGGTCAAGGCGGATCTGGAAGGTTTAGTTGGGTTCTGTTGTTCTCTATCATTGTAAGAGGCTCTGAGATGTTTGTTGATGGGATTTAGAGCTTTACAAATAAAATTAAACTGAATTGAATTGATCAGGTTCTGTGATTTGACTACTTCTAGGTATGTGTTTGAGTAAAATGAACATTTCTGTTTCATTCTATAAACTACTGACAACATTTCATATAAGAATAGTGTCATTCAGAGCATTTATTAGCAGAAAATGACAAATGGTCAAAATAACAAAAAAGATGCAAATAAGAAAACCAGATCCTATTGATTTTAAAACAACTCAATACTAATGCTTTCACCCAGGAAGAGTTCAGAAATCAATATTTGGTGGAATCAGCCTGATTCTGAATCCCAGCTGTCATGGTTCTTGTCATCCTCTCCACCAGTCTGTCATGGATCTTGGGAGACTTTATTCCACTGCTGGTGCAAGAATTCCAGTAGCTTGTGACCCTCTATCTTCCTCTTGATCACATTCCAGAGGTTTTCAATGGGGTCCAGGTCTGGAGGTTGGGCTGGCCATGACAGGGTCTTGATCTTGATTGACCTTGCTGTGTGGCATGGAGCGTTGTCCTGCTGGAAGAACCAATCCTCAGACTTGAGGAACATTGTCAGAGCAGAAGGAAGCATGAGGGTCAGGGTTAGGGTCCACCTGACTGCAGTTCCTCTTCCTCATCGGGGTCTCCACCTGACTGCAGCTCGTCTTCCTCATCGAGGTCTCCACCTGACTGCAGCTCCTCGTCCTCATCGGGGTCTCCACCTGACTGCAGCTCCTCGTCCTCATTGGGGTCTCCACCTGACTGCAGTTCCTCGTCCTCATCGGGGTCTCCACCTGACTGCAGCTCCTCGTCCTCATCGGGGTCTCCATCTGACTGCAGTTCCTCATCTTCATCGGGGTCTCCACCTGACTGCAGCTCCTCGTCCTCATTGGGGTCTCCACCTGACTGCAGTTCCTCGTCCTCACCGGGGTCTCCACCTGACTGCAGTTCCTCGTCCTCATCGGGGTCTCCACCTGACCACAGTTCCTTGTCGTCCTCATCGGGGTCTCCACCTGACCACAGTTCCTCATCGTCCTCATCGGGGTCTCCACCTGACTGCAGTTCCTCGTCCTCATCGGGGTCTCCACCTGACTGCAGCTCCTCGTCCTCATTGGGGTCTCCACCTGACTGCAGTTCCTCATCTTCATCGGGGTCTCCACCTGACTGCAGCTCCTCGTCCTCATTGGGGTCTCCACCTGACTGCAGTTCCTCGTCCTCACCGGGGTCTCCACCTGACTGCAGCTCCTCGTCCTCATTGGGGTCTCCACCTGACTGCAGTTCCTCGTCCTCATCGGGGTCTCCACCTGACTGCAGCTCCTCGTCCTCATCGGGGTCTCCATCTGACTGCAGTTCCTCATCTTCATCGGGGTCTCCACCTGACTGCAGCTCCTCGTCCTCACCAGGGTCTCCATCTGACTGCAGTTCCTCATCTTCATCGGGGTCTCCACCTGACTGCAGCTCCTCGTCCTCATTGGGGTCTCCACCTGACTGCAGCTCCTCGTCCTCATTGGGGTCTCCACCTGACTGCAGCTCCTCGTCCTCATTGGGGTCTCCACCTGACTGCAGTTCCTCGTCCTCACCAGGGTCTCCACCTGACTGCAGTTCCTCGTCCTCACCAGGGTCTCCACCTGACTGCAGTTCCTCATCGTCCTCACCAGGGTCTCCACCTGACTGCAGTTCCTCGTCGTAACCGACTGGACTGAGAGCCGAGTGGACAGATGCTCACATTGGACGGCGTCCTGCAGGTTGGACAGGTGTTCTCTTCACGGATGAATCCTGGTTTTCACTGTTCAGGTCAGATGGCAGACAGTGTGTGGCGTCGTGTGGGGGAGCGGTTTGCTGATGTCAGCGTTGTGGATGGAGTGGCCCATGGTGGAGGTGGGGTTATGGTGGAGGTGGGTTTATGGAGGAGGTGGGATTATGGAGGAGGTGGGGTTATGGTGGAGGTGGGGTTATGGAGAAGGTGAGGTTATGGAGGAGGTGGGGTTATGGTTGAGGTGGGTTTATGGAGGAGGTGGGGTTATGGTGGAGGTGGGGTTATGGAGAAGGTGAGGTTATGGAGGAGGTGGGGTTATGGTTGAGGTGGGGTTATGGTTGAGGTGGGATTATGGAGGAGGTGAGGTTATGGTGGAGGTCGGGTTATGGAGAAGGTGAGGTTATGGAGGAGGTGGGATTATGGAGGAGGTGGGGTTATGGTTGAGGTGGGGTTATGGTTGAGGTGGGATTATGGAGGATGTGGGGTTATGGTGGAGGTGGGGTTATGGAGAAGGTGAGGTTATGGAGGAGGTGGGATTATGGAGGAGGTGGGGTTATGGTTGAGGTGGGGTTATGGTTGAGGTGGGGTTATGGAGAAGGTGGGGTTATGGTGGAGGTGGGGTTATGGAGAAGGTGAGGTTATGGAGGAGGTGGGGTTATGGTTGAGGTGGGTTTATGGAGGAGGTGGGGTTATGGTGGAGGTGGGTTTATGGAGGAGGTGGGATTATGGAGGAGGTGGGGTTATGGTGGAGGTGGGGTTATGGTGGAGGTGGGTTTATGGAGGAGGTGGGATTATGGAGGAGGTGGGGTTATGGTTGAGGTGGGGTTATGGAGGAGGTGGGGTTATGGTGGAGGTGGGGTTATGGTATGAGCAGGTGCATGTTATGGACAACAACACAGGTGATTTATTGACAGCATTATGAAAGCAGAGGTACGGTGAGGAGGTCCTGAGGCCCCCTGTGGTGCCGATTATTCATTCACTCCATACTCGATAGTGGTAAACTACGTAGCTAACCACAGCTGCCCTGGGGCCGACTGACGGAGGCCTCACCATCGGCCTCTCCGACCACCACCAACCACTCACTCTCACACTGCATTCATACAGGCAGTTCGGGGTTCAGTGTCTTGCCTAAGGACACTTCAGCATGTCGAGAACCCAGGTCGAGAATATGATAACAAAAAGGTCACTTGTGACCTCCCGGTGGCTCACGTGAGTCTATATAGTCAGGTGACACCAGAAGCTCAGTCCCTTACACTTTCCGAGGGACTGAACGCTCTGGCGGTCATCCGGGATTAATAGCATCGCAGTTACATACGTAACTTTCGTTTTATTTCATCCCTCCAGATCGCCAGAGGTAGTGCTTTAAGCACTGGATGATGTATAACAACAAGGTCCAGAGGAATCACCAACTCAGGAAAACACCCACCTCACGACCCAGAAGGGTGCTGTCTCAGGACCGCCTCCAGTGGGTGGGGCACTGCCATATTCACTCGGTAGAACCTTGCAAATGTTGTCTGCGACGTCCACGAGGCTGCCTCACAGATTACGTCCAGTGGGGTAGCCCAGGATGTTGACAAGGTCTTTGTCGAAAGACAGCGTTCACCAGCAGGCAGTGTACGTTCCTGTGAGCTATAGGTGTGCTTAATAACTTTTACAACCCAGTGGGAAAGGCGTTGTGTAGTGAGAGCCAGACCCCGCCGCGGCCCGGCATAGCACACAAACAGGTGATTGGACTTTCACATACCCACTGTGCTCGATGTGTACACCTCTAGTGCACAGCCATGGCACAGGGGATCAGCAGAGGCCCACGTACCAAACCAAGCAAACTGGAGCGGTTGAGTATTGCATGTAGCGGAAAACCCCTTGGGGGCAAAAGATGCATCCGTCCACAAGGTCAATCCAGAGTCCTCTGCTGCCCACCTAAGGCAGGACTCATGGACAGATAGGGCTTGCAGTTCACCAACACGTCTACCCTAGGCCATGGCCAAAAGAAATTCTGTCTTAAGGGAGAGCCATTTCAGGTCCACTTGGTCTAATGGCTCAAATGGAGAAGCCCGAAGGGTCTTCATCGCCATGGACAGGTCCCATGTTGGAGCCATTGGTCGGCGAGGAGGGCGGACCCTACTGGCACAAAAGCGTCACATTTTTGTCACGGCCAACTGAAGCACCATTAATGCCAGCATGAGAGCATGAAATGGCAGCCACATACACCTTTAGTGTGGATGGAAATCGTCCTTGGTTAAGAAGCTCCTGTAGAAACTGCAGTATGAAGGCGACAGGGCAACGAACCGTGTCCAACCCACGTTCCCGGCACCAGTGGTCAAACAGTTTCCACCTGTTTGCGTACAATCTCCGTGTTGACGGTGCACGAGCATTTGAGATGGTAAACGCTATGTCCTCACTGCAGACTGAGGAAGTAGCCCCTGGCCCTGAAGCAGCCACAGCTGGGGGCGACTGGGATTGGGGTGGAGAATCCTGAGCGGCCAACCTGAATAGGCTCACAGACCTGGTTCCCCCCTGGTTGTTGATGTGAAAAACCACACGGTTGTTGTCGGATCGCACCAAAACATGTCTCCCCCGAAGGTGTGTGAGGAATTGTTGCAGCGTCAACTGCACCGCCATCAATTTCAGCACATTGATGTGTTGTGTCCGTTGACAGGGTGCCCATGTTCCCTGCACCCTCTGCCATTGCCACGTTGCTCCCCAGCCTCGAAGAGATGCCCAGAGCCTGAGCTGACCCAGAGTAAAAAATCCGACCGCCGGCCAACAGGTCTCATCTGCGTGCACCCCAGGCTCTGGGGTACCTCGGGGGCCGCTGGTTAGCCAGTCCGGCTCTAGAAGCGTGGGGGGGCCAAACAGGACCTTGTGACCTCTGGTCCTGAGCCATTCTGAAGCCCTGCCGACGGGGTTCAGGAAAAGGATTGGCTAGGGCTGAATACCTCCGTCCAGAGGAAGCTGCCGGAACAGGATTGGACGGGGCTGAATACCTCCGTTGATAAGATGCTGTGGCTCCAGTACTCACACGCTGAGGGGCGTGTCTCTGTAGTTCTGCCAACTGCCATCTAGTGCAGTTCGCCTGTGCGGTGCGCTCAAGAGCCTCAGGCCAAACAGTTCCCCAGGAACCACCGGTACGCTCCTCAATGTCCCACTGCTAGGCTCTGACAGCGGGAACTTTGCCAGCCAAACTTGACGCCGGGTCTGAACCAGAGTGGTCATCAAGTGGCCGAGCTCTCTCACCATTAAGGCAAACGCCTGCAGGGACGCGTCCATTAAGCCCTGTGTTGGCTGGTCAAGGAGTCCCTCCTCCAATGACGCAGACAGAACCAATATTAGTGGGGACATAGAGTTTCCGATGTGGCCCATCCGGGCACCCATCTCAGACGCCCTGCAGAGTAGGTCGTCTGTGATCTGACACTGCGGTCGTGGGCACCTGCCGTTCGTCCTCAAAGTCTCCAAAGGATGTACAATGAGGGAGGCAATAGCCGGTTCTACGGCCGGCATCTACCCCTGGCCCACTTTGTCTGCATCCTGCATCGCTGCCAACACACGTCCGTCTGACGTCTGCCTAGAAAAGGCCTTTGTGTCAGTCCAACAAGCGTGCAGCTCCTTCACATATTCCTCCGAAGGGGGAACAGCAAAATGCCTTGCAGTTGGTTGGCATCTGAAGAAAGCACTAGAGGGGGTCTGTTGTAATGTTGGCACCTTGACTAAGGCTAAGGGCAGTTCCTATCACCCCAGTCACAGATCCCTCTCCCGTGGCTTGGGAGCCCGTAGAGGTATGGGAGCCTGCCTCGGAGACTGGGGAGCTCAGTTCATTATAATCCCTTTGAAATAGGGTATTAGATGCAGCCACAGATGTCACATCCTCGTCATGTGTTGCCACTTCGTCTCCCGAGGAGTGACCACACTGCGGCCTGGCTCAGCCTGAAGCTTTTGAAGCAGAGCCTTCCTCTGAGTCAGTTCTGTTGGCAGGTTGTCCAATAAAGTGGACAACCTGACAACAGAACTGACTCAGAGGTCCGACCAGTACTTACAGTCCGACTGCTGGTCAGGAGGCAGCTGGCCAGGCGACATGGGGTCCCAATTAGGAGGTTCCTCAAAATTGGCATGGGCGCGCGACCCTAATGGACCGGGGCATAATCACGCAGTTGGTACAGGCGTTCTCTGTGAGAGCCTCCTGAAGGTGATCCACACCGAGGCAGGAAGAAGGACACAGGTCATGGCCGTCCTCCGCCTGGAGTGGAGCCAAACAATCTCTGCAGCCCAGGAACTCCAACATTTTTATCTTTTTAAAGGTGACAAAATGTATTCAACAGTACTGTTTGTAGTATTATAGTACTGCTCTAGGAGTCAGGTCGAGCTGAGAACGCCACTCGTTGCCCCAATTCATGCGCGTTGAGCCAATCTTTTTTTATTTTTTCCAGTGATCCAACAAACCCCACCAGAAAAAAATGTGCTGTTTGTCCTATCACGGCACCGCGCTACGGAGTCAGATCAAGCACAGACACCACTGGTGACTCCCAATCATGCAAGCCGAGCCCCGAAGCTGAACGCTGTGTCATGAACTGGGTCGAGCAGAGACGCCACTAGCGGCTCGCAACCGGCTCTGTAACAATCCAATACAAATAGACCGCTGTCACTTTTATGAAACCAAGCGCACAGCCGTAGAGAAACTATTCTGACTGAAGACGCTGTAAAATTAAAACATGTGATAACTACCACCAACACGGCGTGTAATCACTCAAACAAGCTGAATCGCGGCTTCATATAAAGTACAACGAGCCTGGAGGCTACAACTGGAAACTACTGAGCATAACACATCGGCAAAAAAAACAATGAATGGTCTCAACAGGTGTAGAATGCCTACCACTCGGCTCTGATGAAAAGTCCGTAGAAATGCCGCTTGTGCAGCCCTTGGCGGGCGAGATGACTCGCAGCTCCGACTGCAGGTTGCAGGGCTACAGGCAACAGGCAGCAACCAACTCCACAATAGTAGAAATCAGCAATATCACGCCAACAAACCACACATACAAACCTGCGAGCGAGAAGGTGAAAAGGGACTGAGCTTCTGGTGTCACGGGATCATATAGACTCACGTGAGCCACCCGGAGGTCACAAGTGACTTTGTTGTTATAATATTCTGGACCTGCGTATGCACAAGGATGATCATCCAGTGCTTAAAGCAGCACCTCTGGTGGTCTGGAGGGATGAAATAGAACTGCACATTTCAGAGTGACCTTTTATTGTGGCCACCCCAAGGCACACCTGTGCAATATTCATGCTGTCTAAGCAGCATCTTGATAGGTCACACCTGGGAGGTGGGAGGGGTTACCTCGGCAATGGAGAAGTGCTCACTTACACATATTTAGACAGATTTGCCAACAATATTTGAGAGAAATAGACCTTTTGCATACATAGAAAAAGTCTTATATCTTTGAGTTCAGCTCATGAAAAATGGGAGCACAAACAAAAGTTTTGGGTTTATATTTTCAATTCAATTCAATTCAATTCAATTTTATTTGTAAAGCGCTAAATCACATCAACAAACATCTCAAAGCGCTCTTACAATGATAGAGTACAACAGGACCCAACTAAACCCTTCCAAAGCAAGCAGGTGTAACAAGCAACAGTGGCCAGGAAAAACTCCCTCGCATGGAGAGAAGTTCAAGAACTCCCTCTTCAGGAAGAAACCGTGGGGCGGACCCTAGACTCTGGAAGGACGGCCATCCGCCTTGACCGGTTGGGGGGAGAAGTACATGGGATAGGACAGGGAGAGAGAGGAAAAATATTTTTTTTAAATCGATCCATCCACATATATATATATATATATATATATATATATATATACATATATATATATATATATATATATATATACATATATATATATATATATATACATATATATATATATATATATATATATATATATATACACACAGTGGGGCAAAAAAGTATTTAGTCAGCCACCGATTGTGCAAGTTCTCCCACTTAAAATGATGACAGAGGTCTGTAATTTTCATCATAGGTACATTTCAACTGTGAGAGACAGAATGTGAAAAAAAAATCCAGGAATTCACATTGTAGGATTTTTAAAGAATTTATTTGTAAATTATGGTGGAAAATAAGTATTTGGTCACTTCAATCAAGAAAGATCTCTGGTTCTCACAGACCTGTAACTTCTTCTTTAAGAAGCTCTTCTGTCCTCCACTCGTTACCTGTATTAATGGATCCTGTTTGAACTGGTTACCTGTATTAATGGATCCTGTTTGAACTGGTTACCTGTATTAATGGCTCCTGTTTGAACTGGTTACCTGTATTAATGGCTCCTGTTTGAACTGGTTACCTGTATTAATGGCTCCTGTTTGAACTGGTTACCTGTATTAATGGCTCCTGTTTGAACTCGTTATCTGTATAAAAGACACCTGTCCACAACCTCAAACAGTCAGACTCCAAACTCCACTATGGCCAAGACCAAAGAGCTGTCTAAGGACACCAGGAAAAGAATTGTAGACCTGCACCAGACTGGGAAGAGTGAATCTACAATAGGCAAGCAGCTTGGTGTGAAAACATCAACTGTGGGAGCAATTATCAGAAAATGGAAGACATACAAGACCACTGATAATCTCCCTCGATCTGGGGCTCCACGCAAGATCTCATCCCGTGGGGTCAAAATGATCATGAGAACCACACGGGGGGACCTGGTGAAGGACCTGCAGAGAGCTGGGACCAAAGTAACAAAGGTTACCATCAGTAACACACTACGCCGACAGGGAATCAAATCCTGCAGTGCCAGACGTGTCCCCCTGCTTCAGCCAGTACATGTCCAGGCCCGTCTGAAGTTTGCCAGAGAGCACATGGATGATCCAGCAGAGGATTGGGAGAATGTCATGTGGTCAGATGAAACCAAAATAGAACTTTTTGGTAGAAACACAACTGGTCGTGTTTGGAGGAAGAAGAATACTGAGTTGCATCCCAAGAACACCATACCTACTGTGAAGCATGGGGGTGGAAACATCATGCTTTGGGGCTGTTTTTCTGCTCAGGGGACAGGACGACTGATCCGTGTTAAGGAAAGAATGAAGTGGGCCATGTATGGTGAGATGTTGAGCCCAAACCTCCTTCCATCAGTGAAGCTTTGAAGATGAAACGTGGCTGGGTCTTCCAGCATGACAATGATCCCAAACACACCGCCGGGCAACCAAGGAGTGGCTCCGGAAGAAGCTTTTGAAAGTCCTGGAGTGGCCTAGCCAGTCTCCAGACCTCAACCCCAGAGAAGATCTGTGGAGGGAGTTGAAAGTCCGTGTTGCTCGGCGACAGCCCCAAAACATCACTGCTCTAGAGGAGCTCTACATGGAGGAATGGGCCGAAATACCAGCTACTGTGTGCAAACCTGGTAAAGACCTCTAGGAATCGTTTGACCTCTGTTATTGCCAACAAAGGTTATATTACAAAGTATTGAGTTGAATTTTTGTTATTGACCAAATACTTATTTTCCACCATAATTTACGAATAAATTCCTTAAAAATCCTACAATGTGAATTCCTGGATTTTTTTTCACATTCTGTCTCTCACAGTTGAAGTGAACCTATGATGAAAATTACAGACCTCTGTCATCATTTTAAGTGGGAGAACTTGCACAATCGGTGGCTGACTAAATACTTTTTTGCCCCACTGTATATATATCCATCCATCCATCCATCCATCTATCCATCTATATATAAATATATATATATATATATATATATATATATATATATATATATATATATATATACTGGATATATATCCATCCATCCATCGTCCACCGGGGTCTGGGACCGGGTGGTGGAGGCAGCAGTCTAACCAGGGATGCCCAGACTTTTTTTTATATATTAGATTACATTCTCACTGCATATTTCCATATATAATACTAGCTATTCTTAATACAGAACGATAATTATAAAATATAACTACTGAATATTGGAGACGGGGTAGGATTTGATAAGTTTATTTCCTCCTACCCCTTTTCAGGCATGTTAACTAAAAGAACAATTTGACCCAGACATTTTGTTCTGGGACCGTCGTGAGACACTCCATCGATTTTCTTCCATCATAGGATGTCAAAGTTAAAAACTGTAAAACAGGAAGAGTCTCTAAGTTCAAGAGCGGCACAGTTTTCATCAGAAGGAGTGTGTGTGTGTGTGTGTGTGTGTGTGTGTGTGTGTGTGTGTGTGTGTGTGTGTGTGTGTGTGTGTGTGTGTGTGTGGATATTGGTTATGGATGTGATTGCACAAATGTTTGAAAACCCACATGCCTGAAAAGAATCAATAAAACTTAAAAAGTAAATGAAGGCAGTATGACTGGAATGAACCTGTCCACAGAATCCACTGAGCTCATGATAAAGTGATCATGTGATTCAACCGGAGCTGCACTGACCTTCATGAGCTCGTGTAGCGACTCCAGCTGCAGGAATTTACTCTCTGTGATGAGCTTCTCAGGGTCACATTGCTGCAACAGCAGAGATAATACCGGCTTTAACACGGGGAGAACCTTCAGACTGGATCATAGAACATCTCTGTTTCTACTGAAACACAACACTCTATTACCTGCAGACAGAAACACAGTGAACTGAAACAGGAAGTTTACTTGTTAGTTGATTTTAAATAGGGATGGATTGTACCTTAATGCAGAGGACGGCAGCCTGCTTGGCCTCCTGGTTCTCTGTGGATGGTCCTCTGAGTCCAGACTGCTCTGCTCCACTCAGTGTCAGCCAGTTCACGAAGCTCAACACAGCCGACTCCCCTCTGAGGAGCAGCACAAAGACCAGTGAGGTTGTTCAACACATCCACTGGTTTCAACACATCCACTGGTTTCAACACATCTACTGGTTTCAACACATCTACTGGTTTCAACACATCCACTGGTTTCAACACATCCACTGGTTTCAACACATTCACTGGTTTCAACACATCTACTGGTTTCAACACATCTACTGGTTTCAACACATCTACTGGTTTCAACACATCCACTGGTTTCAACACATCTACTGGTTTCAACACATCTACTGGTTTCAACACATTCACTTTTTTCAACACATCTACTGGTTTCAACACATCTACTGGTTTCAACACATCCACTGGTTTCAACACATTCACTGGTTTCAACACATTCACTTTTTTCAACACATCTACTGGTTTCAACACATCTACTGGTTTCAACACATCCACTGGTTTCAACACATCCACTGGTTTCAACACATCTACTGGTTTCAACACATTCACTGGTTTCAACACATCTACTGGTTTCAACACATCCACTGGTTTCAACACATCCACTGGTTTCAACACATCTACTGGTTTCAACACATTCACTGGTTTCAACACATCCACTGGTTTCAACACATCCACTGGTTTCAACACATCCACTGGTTTCAACACATCTACTGGTTTCAACACATCCACTGGTTTCAACACATCTACTGGTTTCAACACATCCACTGGTTTCAACACATCCACTGGTTTCAACACATCCACTGGTTTCAACACATCCACTGGTTTCAACACATCTACTGGTTTCAACACATCCACTGGTTTCAACACATCCACTGGTTTCAACACATCCACTGGTTTCAACACATCCACTGGTTTCAACACATCTACTGGTTTCAACACATCTACTGGTTTCAACACATCTACTGGTTTCAACACATCCACTGGTTTCAACACATCCACTGGTTTCAACACATCCACTGGTTTCAACACATTCACTGGTTTCAACACATCTACTGGTTTCAACACATCCACTGGTTTCAACACATCTACTGGTTTCAACACATCTACTGGTTTCAACACATCCACTGGTTTCAACACATCCACTGGTTTCAACACATCTACTGGTTTCAACACATCCACTGGTTTCAACACATCCACTGGTTTCGACACATCTACTGGTTTCGACACATCTACTGGTTTCAACACATCCACTGGTTTCGACACATCCACTGGTTTCGACACATCTACTGGTTTCAACACATCCACTGGTTTCAACACATTCACTGGTTTCAACACATCTACTGGTTTCAACACATCTACTGGTTTCAACACATCCACTGGTTTCAACACATCTACTGGTTTCAACACATCTACTGGTTTCAACACATCCACTGGTTTCAACACATCTACTGGTTTCAACACATCCACTGGTTTCAACACATCCACTGGTTTCAACACATCTACTGGTTTCAACACATCTACTGGTTTCAACACATCTACTGGTTTCAACACATTCACTGGTTTCAACACATCTACTGGTTTCAACACATCCACTGGTTTCAACACATCTACTGGTTTCAACACATTCACTGGTTTCAACACATCTACTGGTTTCAACACATCCACTGGTTTCAACACATCTACTGGTTTCAACACATTCACTGGTTTCAACACATCTACTGGTTTCAACACATCCACTGGTTTCAACACATCCACTGGTTTCAACACATCTACTGGTTTCAACACATCCACTGGTTTCAACACATCTACTGGTTTCAACACATTCACTGGTTTCAACACATCTACTGGTTTCAACACATCCACTGGTTTCAACACATCTACTGGTTTCAACACATTCACTGGTTTCAACACATCTACTGGTTTCAACACATTCACTGGTTTCAACACATCCACTGGTTTCAACACATCCACTGGTTTCAACACATCCACTGGTTTCAACACATCTACTGGTTTCAACACATCTACTGGTTTCAACACATTCACTGGTTTCAACACATCTACTGGTTTCAACACATCCACTGGTTTCAACACATCCACTGGTTTCAACACATCTACTGGTTTCAACACATTCACTGGTTTCAACACATCTACTGGTTTCAACACATCCACTGGTTTCAACACATCCACTGGATCACGAGATAAAACAGGAACAAGTTGCTCCTTGGTTCTTGAGATGTGGAGGAAATCTGAGCTTACCGGTTGGAAGGAGTTTCTTCTCTCTGAAGAGAAATTTTCCCATTTGGCTCAACAAAATCCTCCACCTGAGACAAGAGTGATGAGGCAGTGATTAGCAGAGATCAGCAGTGATCAGTAGTGTTCAGCAGTGATCAGTAGTGTTCAGCAGTGATTACAAGAGATCAGCAGTGATCAGTAGTGTTCAGCAGGGATCAGCAGTGATCAGTAGTGTTAAGCAGAGATCAATAGTGTTCAGCAGAGATCAGCCGTGTTCAGCAGAGATCAGTAGTGTTCAGCAGAGATCAATAGTGATCAGCAGAGATCAGCCGTGTTCAGCAGAGATCAGTAGTGTTCAGCAGAGATCAATAGTGATCAGCAGAGATCAGCCGTGTTCAGCAGAGATCAGTAGTGTTCAGCAGAGATCAATAGTGATCAGCAGAGATCAGCAGAGATCAGTAGTGATCACTAGAGACCAGTTGTGTTCAGTAGTGATCAGCAGTGATCAATAGAGAACAGCAGTGATCAGTTGTATTCAGTAGTGATCAGTAGAGATCAGCAGTGATCAGCCGTGATCAGTAGTGATCAGTAGAGATCACCAGTGATCAGTAGAGATCAGCAGTGATCAGCCGTGATCAGTAGAGATCAGTAGTGATCAGTAGAGATCAGCCGTGATCAGTAGAGATCAGCAGAGATCAGCCGTGATCAGTAGAGATCAGTAGTGATCAGTAGAGATCAGCAGAGATCAGTAGTGATCAGTAGAGATCAGTAGAGATAAGCAGAGATCAGCCGTGATCAGTAGAGATCAGCCGTGATCAGTAGAGATCAGTAGTGATCAGTAGAGATCAGTAGTGATCAGTAGAGATCAGCAGAGATCAGTAGTGATCAGTAGAGATCAGTAGTGATCAGTAGAGATCAGCAGTGATCAGCCGTGATCAGTAGAGATCAGCCGTGATCAGTAGAGATCAGCAGTGATCTGTAGAGATCAGCCGTGATCAGTAGAGATCAGCCGTGATCAGTAGAGATCAGCAGTGATCAGTAGAGATCAGCCGTGATCAGTAGAGATCAGCAGTGATCTGTAGAGATCAGCCGTGATCAGTAGAGATCAGCCGTGATCAGTAGAGATCAGCAGTGATCAGTAGAGATCAGCAGTGATCAGCAGAGATCAGCCGTGATCAGTAGAGATCAGCCGTGATCAGTAGAGATCAGTAGTGATCAGTAGAGATCAGCAGAGATCAGTAGAGATCAGTAGTGATCAGTAGAGATCAGTAGTGATCAGCCGTGATCAGTAGTGATCAGTAGAGATCAGCCGTGATCAGTAGAGATCAGTAGAGATCAGTAGTGATCAGTAGAGATCAGCAGAGATCAGCCGTGATCAGTAGTGATCAGTAGAGATCAGTAGTGATCAGTAGAGATCAGCAGAGATCAGCCGTGATCAGTAGAGATCAGTAGTGATCAGTAGAGATCAGCAGAGATCAGTAGTGATCAGTAGAGATAAGCAGAGATCAGCCGTGATCAGTAGAGATCAGCCGTGATCAGTAGAGATCAGTAGTGATCAGTAGAGATCAGCAGAGATCAGCCGTGATCAGTAGAGATCAGCCGTGATCAGTAGAGATCAGTAGTGATCAGTAGAGATCAGTAGTGATCAGTAGAGATCAGCAGAGATCAGTAGTGATCAGTAGAGATCAGTAGTGATCAGTAGAGATCAGCAGTGATCAGCCGTGATCAGTAGAGATCAGCCGTGATCAGTAGAGATCAGCAGTGATCTGTAGAGATCAGCCGTGATCAGTAGAGATCAGCCGTGATCAGTAGAGATCAGCAGTGATCAGTAGAGATCAGCCGTGATCAGTAGAGATCAGCAGTGATCTGTAGAGATCAGCCGTGATCAGTAGAGATCAGCCGTGATCAGTAGAGATCAGCAGTGATCAGTAGAGATCAGCAGTGATCAGCAGAGATCAGCCGTGATCAGTAGAGATCAGCCGTGATCAGTAGAGATCAGTAGTGATCAGTAGAGATCAGCAGAGATCAGTAGAGATCAGTAGTGATCAGTAGAGATCAGTAGTGATCAGCCGTGATCAGTAGTGATCAGTAGAGATCAGCCGTGATCAGTAGAGATCAGTAGTGATCAGTAGAGATCAGCAGAGATCAGCCGTGATCAGTAGTGATCAGTAGAGATCAGTAGTGATCAGTAGAGATCAGCAGAGATCAGCCGTGATCAGTAGAGATCAGTAGTGATCAGTAGAGATCAGCAGAGATCAGTAGAGATAAGCAGAGATCAGCCGTGATCAGTAGAGATCAGCCGTGATCAGTAGAGATCAGTAGTGATCAGTAGAGATCAGCAGAGATCAGTAGTGATCAGTAGAGATCAGTAGTGATCAGTAGAGATCAGCAGTGATCAGCCGTGATCAGTAGAGATCAGCCGTGATCAGCAGTGATCTGTAGAGATCAGCCGTGATCAGTAGAGATCAGCCGTGATCAGTAGAGATCAGCAGTGATCAGTAGAGATCAGCAGTGATCAGTAGAGATCAGCAGAGATCAGCCGTGATCAGTAGAGATCAGCCGTGATCAGTAGTGATCAGTAGTGATCAGTAGAGATCAGCAGAGATCAGTAGTGATCAGTAGAGATCAGCAGAGATCAGTAGTGATCAGCCGTGATCAGTAGAGATCAGCCGTGATCAGTAGAGATCAGCAGAGATCAGTAGAGATCAGTAGTGATCAGTAGAGATCAGCAGAGATCAGCCGTGATCAGTAGAGATCAGTAGTGATCAGTAGAGATCAGTAGTGATCAGTAGAGATCAGTAGAGATCAGCAGAGATCAGTAGAGATCAGTAGAGATCAGCAGAGATCAGTAGTGATCAGTAGAGATCAGTAGAGATCAGCAGAGATCAGTAGAGATCAGCAGAGATCAGTAGAGATCAGTAGTGATCAGTAGAGATCAGCAGAGATCAGTAGTGATCAGTAGTGATCAGTAGAGATCAGCAGAGTACACACAGAGAGCAGACTATACAAAGTACTCAGAGGAGTGTGGAGCCGTCCTGACCTCCACCATGGCTTTGGGCAGCAGTTCGGCCCTGAAGAGCTGCAGCATGGACTCCATGATGTTCTTCCACCCTTCCCTCAGGATGTTACCGTGGCGATGAGCCAAGTCGAACACCGTCTTGGCGGCTGTCTGAGCTTTAATGTTGCTGCCGAACACAGTGGGGAGATTCTCCACAGACTGCAGGAAGACACACACACCATCACATTAAGATGTCTGCTCACCACAGCAGGGACTCTTTGGAGATCATCAAAATGGTCAAATCATTAGCATTTGGTTTACACATATTAGACTGGTTGGAAGTGGAATGGAGAAAGAAAAACAACCATACAATAAGGTTTACTGCATAACTATACAGGTATTACAGACCATATCCATGAAGAGCTACCAGATTAAAAGAATTCAACTGGCAGGAAAACATTCCTGCTTCTTATTCCCTCTATCATTACAGCTGTTTAGACTTAATTACATTTTTTATTTCTTTATTTAAATAGGGACAGTACACATTAATGAACATATAACATAACATTTTGAAAGTGTTAAAGCAGGGGGATTCCCTCACTGTAGTGGGTAAACTGTTCCACTGGAAGCAGGGGGATTCCCTCACTGTAGTGGGTAAACTGTTCCACTGGAAGCTGGGGGATTCCCTCACTGTAGTGGGTAAACTGTTCCACTGGAAGCTGGGGGGATTCCCTCACTGTAGTGGGTAAACTGTTCCACTGGAAGCTGGGGGATTCCCTCACTGTAGTGGGTAAACTGTTCCACTGGAAGCAGGGGGATTCCCTCACTGTAGTGGGTAAACTGTTCCACTGGAAGCTGGGGGATTCCCTCACTGTAGTGGGTAAACTGTTCCACTGGAAGCTGGGGGATTCCCTCACTGTAGTGGGTAAACTGTTCCACTGGAAGCTGGGGGATTCCCTCACTGTAGTGAGTAAACTGTTCCACTGGAAGCTGGGGGGATTCCCTCACTGTAGTGGGTAAACTGTTCCACTGGAAGCTGGGGGATTCCCTCACTGTAGTGGGTAAACTGTTCCACTGGAAGCTGGGGGATTCCCTCACTGTAGTGGGTAAACTGTTCCACTGGAAGCTGGGGGATTCCCTCACTGTAGTGAGTAAACTGTTCCACTGGAAGCTGGGGGGATTCCCTCACTGTAGTGGGTAAACTGTTCCACTGGAAGCTGGGGGATTCCCTCACTGTAGTGAGTAAACTGTTCCACTGGAAGCTGGGGGATTCCCTCACTGTAGTGGGTAAACTGTTCCACTGGAAGCTGGGGGATTCCCTCACTGTAGTGAGTAAACTGTTCCACTGGAAGCTGGGGGATTCCCTCACTGTAGTGGGTAAACTGTTCCACTGGAAGCTGGGGGATTCCCTCCCATGTACGCTTTTATAAATAAGAGGAATTTTAAAATTATATGAAATTTTCAAAGCTTAGTAAATGATATTTTGAAAGAATATTACAATGGTGGTATGTAGATGGTTTTTGTGTGTAGAATTTCCAAAGCTGTGTTTCTCAGTTGGTTTTAATTGTTACACCTGCCAGGGAGCAGCTGGTTTTACAGCAGCTCACCTGGGAAGAGATCATACAGTGCAAATCATCATAGCAGCTGGATCAGTCATTGACCTTCTTATTTGGCTAAAGTTAGACACATTGCGTTTAATTATTCCTGATATCATTTTGACATGACTCTTGAAGGAGAGTGTAGAGTCTAACAACACTCCTGAATATTTAAATTCCTTCACTAATTGCAATTCTTGATCTACAAAATACACATTTGAGTGGGCATTGACTTGAATTACGGGGAAAAGTTGTGTTTATTCCGTTTATGAAAAGCAGCTCTCTTCTGTTGCAGGTTTGTCAAAAGTGGATTCCCATTTTTATTACAACAGAGAATCGCAGCTGGAGCCGGTGGCCTCCTTGAAGCGTTACCAGCTAAGATCCAGCAGGTGGCAGTACAAGTCTGATTTCTCCATGTCAGCCTTCTGTCACCCAGTGAGCAGCTCAGTCCTCAGTGTTGCTTCTGCAGAACCAGGTTCCTGCAGCTCTGGGCCACACGTGAACCAACATTGGATGAAGGACTCCCCCATAAAGAGATCCAGAGAAACGTTTGGCTTCAGATGATGAACATTGAGACGGTATAGAGCAGAGTTTCATACAGAGGACCACTGGACTCAGTACAGACGGAAGAGAAATGGGATTGTTCCAGCTCCTTGAAGCTTTTTGTATGAAGATATTGATACATAGTCTCCTGCTGTTGTCACTATGGATTTACACTAAAGCTCATGTTGAGTGAGCTCACTGATATCTAAAACAGTCAATAATACAAATGTTTTGATTCAGAGCTTCACCCTCCACTTATTTCGTCATGATTTTGTTTCAAAGGAAACCATCAATCCCTCTTGTGTTTACACTCAGTTTGGAACTCTCATTGGAATTGGTCAACTCCAAAGTGAGTAATAAACTTGTGTTGGGTAGTTTTAGTCCAGTAATGGAGGTGTGCTCTACACTACATTCCTGATGATATCAGCATCTTGTGTTCATTGGAGCTGGTCAGGGTGAGATGTTGTCTCTGTGTGGAGAACGTTTCCCTCCTCACCTCACTGCTCAGAGTGGTGAACTTGCACAGGGAGATGATCAGATTATCAAACACATCACTGAAGCCATAGTGAGCTGCGATCATGGCACATTTCCTGGAAGCACACAAGGAGAGCGAGCATTAACAATCAGACACACAACCTGCAGCCTTAATTCTTACTGATGGAAGTGGAACAAGTCATTACTTTGGAACATGACCGTGTCATGACATCAGAGAGTCCTCCAGTACCGGCCTCAACGACTATCGCCCCGTAGCATTGACCCCATCATCACCAAGTGCCTCCAGAGACTGGTTCACATCAGATTGAAGACTGCCTCCCCCCTACCCTGGATCCGTATCAGTTTGCTTACCGGGCAAACAGATCAACGGAAGACCCAATAGCCACCACCCTCCACTCAGCACTCAGCCACCCGGAGCACCGGAACAGCTACGTCAGACGATACGTTCATTGACTATAGCTCCGCCTTCAATACCAAAATCCCGGACACCCTGATCCTCAAGTTGTCTGACCTGGATTAAGGACTTCCTGACCAACCGGCTACAGCGTGTTAAACTCGGTTCCCACCTTTCATCCACCCGCACCCTCAGCATCGGCTCTCCTCAGGGTTGTGTGCTGAGTCCACTCCTCTACTCCCTCTACACATCCGCCTGCCGTCCCGCCCACCCAGAGAACATCATCATGGCGATAGTGAGTCTGATATCAGGGGAGAAGGAGGCAGCCTACCGGGATGAGGTCCTCCGTCTGGAAGGGTGGAGTTCAGTGAATAATCTCACACTGAACACTGCCCAAACCAAGGAGCTCATCCTGGACCTCAGGAGGAACAGAGCCGCCCGGGCTCCCCTCTACCTCAATGGAGAATGAGTAGAGAGGGTGGAGTCTTTCAGGTGTCTCGGCGTCCACATCCAGCAGACCTCTCTTGGACTATGAAGACTGCTGCAGTGGTGAAGAAGGCCCGGCAGCGGCTCCACTTCCTGAGAGTTCTCAGGAGGGAGAACCTGAACACTCAGCTGCTGGTAACCTCCTACCGCTCCAGCAGAGAGAGTGTGCTGACCTACACCATCAGGGTGGAGTACTCCAGCTGCACCGAGGCAGAGAGGGTGGTGAGGACAGCTGTCCTCTGCCCTCCCTCCTGGATAGCTACAACTCCCACTGCCTCAGTAGAGCCTCAGTAGAGCCTCAGTAGAGCCTCAGTAGAGCCTCAGTAGAGCCTCAGTAGAATCTTGTGAAGGACTCCTCTCACCCCGGTCATCATCTCTTGGACTTGTTGCCCTCTGGCAGGCGCTACAGGTCACTAAGAACCAGAACTAATAGACTGAGGGACAGTTTCTATCCAAGAGCTGTCACTGCACTCAACTCAAAGTAATCCTGGATTCAGAAATACTCCCTTCCTCTATGTACTTCATTGGTGACCTTCTCTACAGCCACAGATCTCCCTCTTTGAATCTTTTCTCTTTTTAAATTTGGATTTATTCTGTGTTTGTCAGCAGGGAGCTGCCACTCAATCTCATTGTTTCCTTTATTACGACAATGACAGTAAAGGCTTTTGAATTTGACTTTTTGACTTTTGAAACATTGTTCTGGACTATCAGAGAGAAGTTTACTCAAAAAGGTTGTAATGAAGTGGATTGAAAGGCAGTTGTGAGGAGCTCACCTGAAGCCTGCGATGGCCTTCTGGATGATGTTGTCGTCCAGACTCTTATCAAAGACGTAGGAGAGGGCCGCGATGGTGGGACCCCACGTCATGGAGAACAGGTCGTGGTCGTAGCTGCCTGCCGGTAGGTAGAGGAAAAGCCCCTCGGGGGTGGCTCCGCGGTGCAACAACACACTCCAGACGTAGTTCTCTTTCACCAAACCCGTCTGCTCATCAGGCATCACGATCTCCTCGTTCCTACAGAGGAGCAGAGCACGCAGCAGCGACAGCATCACACCTCCAGTCACTGCAGGTCATGAAACATCCCATTCAGGACACAGATTCAATGGATCTTAGTCTGCACTGGAACATGTTTCTCCTGAACACAACCAGAGTCGCTCTGCTCAACTCCATCTTTCTCCATCCTATTCAGGCTGCTTCAATCTGCCACAGACGTTTGGTTAAACCAGCAGGACAGAGCACAACTTCCATTAACGTTACTTTAAAAACACATCAAAGTAATTAAAAAACTTCTTATTCTGAATTTATTTTGACTAAAGTCAGAAATAAAGTACTCAGGATATTTTTGAGGTGGCCCTAATGCTCTCTAATAATAAAGATTCTCATGAAATACATCCTGATAATAACGTCTGTGTGACACAAATGAGGAGCAGAGCTACTGAGGGTAGTCCACATTTCAACAGTTTCATGACACATCAAGGTCTAAAAGTTACCATCACATCATCCACCTGGACTTAAAAAGTGTTTAGAGACTGAAGCCCACTGTATTTTACATTCACATCTGGAACCGGCTGGTCTACACAGCAGAGATAATGACTGAATGAGTATTCCAGCTTTCCTGGGGTCCATACTGCACACCTCTATGGACTAATGCATCAGCTGCTTTTCTGATTGTTGCTTACTTGATAGCATTGTAGATATCCTCCAACATGTCCTGGTCAAAGTCTTTGTTTCCATTCACCCCCTTTAGATTTTTCTTGAATTGCTGTGAAAAAGACAAAAACCAAAAGAGTGAGCTTAGGAGTGAGTCAGTGTATTAGAGCTCAGGAGACAAAAGGGGGTCATTTCCACTATCAACACATCCGTCAGTGCTTCTTCACACAGGAGCTTAGCAGAGACACCCAAGCCTCTGGCATCCAGTGCTTTGTTAACGGAGCATCGGGGCAACAATTAAAACGGCCTCAGGTGAAAGTACGCTTGTCATGTGTCACTTAATATGCTTTAGTGGCCTCATTAGGAAAACAAGGCTTAGAGGAGGAGACCTGGTGTAAATAAACAGGAGCAGAGGTGATGAGTGACAGCCTGGAGGCCTTTCACTGTGTGTGTGTGTGTGGGGGGGGGGTCATGGCAGCACTGAGCTCACCTGGACCTCCCTCCACATGTCAGCCAGGCTCAGCAGAGCTTTCCCTCTCAGAAATAACCCCAGACAACACGTGCTGCTCTGAATGCGACACGCTACTAAGTACATGAAGTGTCAGGCGCCACTTTTACTGGCTCCGTCCGAAGCATTGTGTGGCGGCCTGTGGCTGTGTCAGAAGCTGGAGGTCAACGAGGCTCCTTCACTAAAGCTCCAGTGACACCAGAGGATGTGTGGCCATGATTTAAAGCTGCAGCACCAGCTGCACGATGGAGAGCGACACCAAGCTGAAGACACATCCATCCTTCCAAGTATGTGTCAGTGGTCAGTGAGAGGAGGCCACCCCCCACCCCCCACCCCCCACTCACAGGCGCTGTTTAGTCTTCAGCTGCTGTCAATCACAGCCAGAGAAAACAGAGCCACAGAAAAAGCTGGAGAGAGGACAACCCCCCCAGCCCCCACCCAAAAGAAAACCGGCTGTTGGGGATGAGCTCACCTCTCAGACCACCACTGCTTACAGCTGTTGGTACCAACACTCACACACCCACAGTTGAAATCAGAGCTCTTTTGACTTATTTTAGTTCACAGCTCAATCTTCAGAGCAACTCCAGACTGATGTACAGGTGATTCAACAGTCATCAGGGTAAATAAACTATATAAAGTACATCAAGTTATTCACACAAATCTCCATCTCAAAAAGTGAATATATGTCACTGAATTTATCCCAATATTGAGTAAACTGTATAAAAACTTCATTCACTGGTTCCATAAAAGTACTTAAAGCGTGTGAAAATGTTTCAAAATGGATACGATAGAATAAAAACTTGACAAAAAGATTTTCACTAAATTTGAGTTCACAAGCATTTTCAGCACTATGCCATCTCTTATAGCATCACATACACCTAAACCGTAATTATAAGGGAAGAAATGAAAAACGTGCTCTCTGAGGATTTGAACTTTGTGAAGAGCGAGCGACAGGCTACGAGAACGGAGCGAGCTAACAACATGGCGGCCACTCCAGCAGAGATCGATGGCTTGAAGGCCAACATGGTGTGGTGGAGAGGGGTCTATCCACATGGTCCGACGAGATGACAGAGATACAAACCACTGTGGCCGAGCTCAAAACCCAAATGGAAACCGTGAAAGAGAAGTGAGGATTTCGAGGGGAGGATGAGGAGAGGCAACATCCGTGCCACAGGAGTGGAGGAGAAGCCAGGCTGCACCTCCAACATGCTAAAGGAAATGCTGCAGATGGACAGTGAGTCTCAGGTGATCGGCCTCATCGCAGCGCAGCGCCGAGGACACCAGGAGGGAGACCGCGCGTAATAATCCATAAAATGCCCTTTTACCAAGACTGTAAGGACATTCTGAAGAGCACATGGTCCGCGGTCGGCGGCGCTACGAGGGAGGACAGGTGGCGAGCTACCACGATTATACAAGCAGTGTTGCTAAGGCCCGAGCTGCATTCTGCCACGTGAAGAAGGTGCTTCCTGGACGCCCCGAGGTCCGTTATGGTCTACTTTGTCCAGCAAGGCTTGGTATCAGGTACAAGGAGGAGGATAGGGAGATGGTGGATCCAGACACAGCCATGGACTATGTAAACAGGAACATCCTTTGGGCAGAGGAGGAGAGAAGTGCTTCGTGAAATGCTGGGAGGCTCCCTCTCCTGCCAGGTATTTACACTGCTGCTGCCTTGTTAACATGGACAACACCAGGACACTGAAGTAAAGACTGTTTAAATACATTATAAAACACTATTTGTATTTTTACTTTATTCTTTGAACAATGCTATTGGCAATCTTTTTCCTGTTCAATCTCATTTGTAATAACCTCCTTGGAAACTACTTTACTTGCCCACTTATATTAAATATTATTTCTCCTCCTCTCAAGAGAAGAAGAAGATAGGTAACAAATTAAAGAACATAAAATGAAATATAGATCTATGTATAAATGAAAAGACCTGTTCAAACTTTAAGATGACAGGGCTCTACTTTAACACTTGAATGTATGTGTTGTGTTCTTCTCTTTTGTTCTATGGAGTTATTTGGTGTGATAAAGGGTTAGGGTTAGCTGCACTGTTATTCATCCTCCAATTTTTCTTTTTAAAAAAAGTAGACATTTGGTATTTATTGGGTAATTGGTTCTACTGGAGCTCTGCTTACAAACTGCTGCCTGAAACACAGCCAGGCTTAAAGTAGGCGGCCCACCGTGTTGGTGGAGCTGCTTTTCCACCGCTGCAGCCTCGGCCCGGGGGCCTTTATGGGACGCTGGATCTTCCTGTCCCTCAGTTCCTTTATTAATGAAAAAGAGCAGTTCAGCTCAGTTAACCATACCCCATGTTCCTGAGGTACTATCACAGCAAAATATTTCCACTCTGTAATGCTTTCGCCACAGTATCTACTCTCCAGGTTTTTACCCCCCCCCTTCCCATTTGCTCTCCATCCTCTCTTCCCCTGCATCAACCATACCCACAATATTCATAGAAAATAATGGGTCCACTTAAAACAATAAGTTTTAGTGTAAGACGGCTCCACCGCCCCCCCTACTTATCTAAAACAAACAGGTAGTAGAATTGCATTCCAACAAGAGACCCCCCTCCCAGATGCAGAGCATGAAAGATTGAAAGAATCCCGGGCAGACAAGGTTTATTACTCTTCCCACAAATCAGGAAGGAAAAGAGGAGTTTCTATATTGACTCATAGAGCAGTGGATTCTAGAGCAGCAACAATCAAAAAGGACCCTGAAGGTAGGTACGTCCTCGTCAATGGAACCATTGATGGAACAGACGTATCATTAATAAATGTATACGCTCCCAATGAAGACCACCCAACTTTCATTAAAACACTTTTTAATTTTATGAGGCAACATAGCAGGGGATTCTGTTACGGGGGGATTTCAACTGTGTTATGCTTCAAACTTTAGACAGGCGACCTGCTTCGATGGCTGCACTGTCAAGAATGAGTAAGATGCTGAAGGGACAGAATCAGGTCTCACTGATGTTTGGAGACACAAGTGGACTTACGTATTACTCGAGCAGACATTAGTCCTACTCTTGATTGTTTTGATCCCCAAATTAGAGAGTCTTACGGTAATCGATACTGAAATCCTCCCAATAAGACTCTCTGATCATGCTCCCCTATTGTTGACATGGGGTGTTGGACACAGACCACTATCCAAGCAATGGAGATTAAATACCTCCCTCTTAAATGATGAAACATTTTGTGCATTTGTGTGAACGGAACTACGGTTTTACTTGGACACTAATTCTACTCCAGAAACGTCACCACTTATTCTGTAGGACTGTGCCAAGGCCTTCCTTCGGGGAGGTATTATTGCTTCTTCCAGTGCCAGAAGGAAGAGCAGGGAAGCCAAACCAAAGGAACGTGAGGGTACAATAAAACAATTGGCACAAAAACATAAAAAAACTCCCTCCAATGATATATCAACTCTGCTTATGAACTAAACAATCTGTTCTCTGACAAAATGAGGGCCACTTCAAAACAAAACTATTCTGAACATGGCGAGTAGATTATTGGCATTCCGCCTGAGAACACAGCAATCATCAACCATAGTGCAAAAGTTTAAATCTAAAGGACAAAGTACTTTCATCTCAAAACCTGATGAAATCGCAAGATTCCTTCGCCAAATTCTATAAGTCCCTTTATGAAAACACAGACCCATGCTCTTATCGTGAACAAATCATGCACTATTAAGCAAACATTAAGTTTCCTGAATTGTCAGAATCAATGATCAAAGATTTGGATGAACCTCTAAGGGAAACTGAAGAGTAGCAAGAGAATGAATTTTACAAGACTTTTAAACATGTCCCCCCCCCCCACACACACACACACACTATTAAAGGCCTACCATTATACATTAGAATCTGGAACCATGGCCCCAAGCTGGAATGATGCAACAATAGTAGTAATCCACAAAGAGGCCAAGGGTCCTACAGAATGTCAGTCATATAGACCCATATCACGACTGAATGGACATTTAAGCATCTTAACAACTGTCCTGGCAAGGCGGCCAAACAAGATTAGCACTCATATTATACACCCGGGTCAAACTGGCTTTATTACTGGAAGAAACTATGGTGATAATATTCCTAGATTGCTGAATCTAATGACATATTCACAGGATAACAATATGGAAGCAATGATCCTATCACTAGATGCATATAAGGCGTTTGATCGAGTATCACGGCCATTCCTTACTAAAACACTAAAAAGGTTCAAAGTTGGACCTAATTTCTTAAAATGGATACAGACATTATACCCAAACCCACAGGGCTCGGTATAAGTAAATGGGCATAAATCAAATGCCTTCACCTTACAGCGCAGATGCAGACAGGAATGTGTATTGTCCACTTTACTATTTGCAATATGCATAGAACCAGTTGCTCAACTCATGAGAGAGGATGTTCAAATTAGAGGCCTGGATCAATAAAGGGTGAAGAGCATAAAATCTCATTATATGCCGATGATATTTTATTATACCTCTCCAAGCCTACAATACAACATTTGAAGGAGATCATTGCCAAATTTGGGTATTACTTTGGTTATAAAGTGAATTTAGACAAAACGTAGGTAATGAGCATCGGCAATAGAATTGGAACTGGATGCATGGCAGACAATGGTTTTAAATGGCCTTCAGGGGGCATAAAGTACCTCGGCATACACATTCCCCCTGTGTTGACACATCAATATGAGACAAATCATCAAAAGCATTAGTGATGATATGGATAGATGGGCTGTACCACCTCTTACCCTAATAGGGCGCATCGAGAGCAAACGAATGAACGTATTACCGAGACTCTTGTACCTATTTCAAATGCTCCCATTGGAAGTACCCAAATCCACCTTTGATAAATTAGACAGGTTGTTCACTAGATTCATCTGGAAGGGTAAACACCCCAGAATTAGACTTAAAGTCCTGCAACTTCCCAAGAAGATGGGTGGCTCGGCCCTGCCAAACTTAAAACTGTATTAGTGGGCAGCACAGCAGGAACCATTAACGGTAGGGCTCAGACATTCTGTAGATACCCGGTGGATAAATATTGAACAATCCCAATGCCAACAATCTCTACCTGTACTACCTTTCCTTGATTGTCTCCTAAAGACATTAAAAATGGGAGTATGGACCTGACACACCTTGAAAATTTGGAAAGAAATACAATCTACTTTTAATCTACCTAATCTCCTCTCCTCTATAAGGAGTATTGGCTCTTTGAAGGATTACCCACCTGCCCAACTCGACGCAGGTTTTAATAGATGGACCTCACTTGGGATTCAGAATGTACATCAACTATGTGAAACAAACACCGTCAAGTCTTTTGAACAACTACGACATGAGTTCTCCCTTCCAGCTCCAGACTCTTTCAGATACCTACAATTAAGACACCATCTATTAAAACACAAGCACAGGAATAAAGTGGTTCGTCCCACAGGAATAGAGTCCTATATACAAGACTGGGTAAAAATAGTGGAAAGGTGATCTCATGCCTCTACCAGAGACTCTAGTCCATGAGCCAGACCAATTCACAACTCACCTCATGGTGTCTCATTCTGTTTATTTACTTATTATTTTCTTTTTTTCTTATTTTTTTGCTCTTTCCTGTCTCTTCCTTTCTTTCTTACTTAATGTTTTCTTTGTAATAAGGTAATCTTTTATGTACTGTAAAGTACATGCTATTGTTCATGTAACACACCTGCTGCATTAATTCACATCTGTAGTTGCACTGTAACCTGCTGTACTTCTCTCCATACTGTGGTGAATAGTGAACAAGATGTTTGAATTGGGAACAAAAAATAAATAAATAAATAAATGAATAAATAAATAAATAAATTTCACAGACTTCCTGTCATACAGACCCCCTGTGTGTGTGTGTGTGTGTGTGTGTGTGTGTGTGTGTGTGTGTGTGTGTGTGTGTGTGTGTGTGTGTGTGTGTGTGTGTGTGTACTCACCTCCACAGTCATGGGGATGTTCTGCTTGCGGACATTGTGGTTATGTTGGTCGGTGTTCAGCATTATGACAGCGTAGGCCAACGCAAAGCCTGCATCAGTGGTCAGGAAGGGAGAACCGTTCACTTTCTGCAAGACACACAGGACATATCACACTGTTATCACACTGTCACGGCACTGTTATCACACTGTCGATGCACTGTTATCACACTGTCACTGCACTGTTATCACACGGTCACTGCACTGTTATCACACTGTCACTGCACTGTTAGCACTGTCACTGGAATGTTATCACGTTGTCACTGCACTGTTATTATGCTGTTATCACACTGTCACTGCACTGTTATCACATGTTACTGCACTGTTATCACGCTGTTGTGACACTGTCACTGCACTGTCATCACGCTGTCACTGCACTGATACCACGCCGTTACTGCACTGTTATCACACGGTCACTGTATTGTTATCACGCTGTTACTGCACTGTTATCACGCTGTTGTGACACTGTTATCACACTGTCACTGCACTGTTAGCACTGTCACTGGAATGTTATCACGTTGTCACTGCACTGTTATTATGCTGTTATCACACTGTCACTGCACTGTTATCACATGTTACTGCACTGTTATCAGGCTGTTGTGACACTGTCACTGCACTGTCATCACGCTGTCACTGCACTGTTATCACGCTGTTATCACACTGTCACTGTATTGTTATCACACTGTCACTGTATTGTTATCACACTGTCACTGTATTGTTATCACGCTGTTACTGCACTGTTATCACGCTGTTACTCCACTGTTACCACACTGTCACTGCACTGTTACCACACTGTCACTGCACTGTTACCACACTGTCACTGCACTGTTACCACACTGTCACTGCACTGTTATCACTGTCACTGCACTGTTATGCTGTTATCACACTATCACTGTATTGTTATCACGCTGTTACTGCACTGTTATCACGCTGTTACTGCACTGTTACCACACTGTCACTGCACTGTTATGCTGTTATCACACTATCACTGCACTGTTATCACACTGTCGTCACAGAAGTGAAATACGATCCAGTGCAGCAGGATTCATCTGATGAAACATGTTGACCTGCAGAGAATCACTTTACAGTGCATGGAAACATGATTTTTGGCGGCTGTTGATTTGGTAATATTGACAGATGTGCTATATATCTGCTGCTGTACCTGTTTTGTATCACAGTGCTGACCCTTTACCACTGTGTCACTTCTACTACTTTCTACTCTGAAATAAAGGATTACTACAGCATGTTCCTGAGATGTGAACTTTAAGCCCACCGCCGGTCCAGGTTCAGTGATTTAAAGCCCTGGTGGTGCATGTGAGTGGTGTGCGGTGGACTCAATGGTTCAGGGTCCAACACCAAGCAGCTGCTAATGTGGCCCTGAGCAGGAAGCATGGCCTTTAGGAACACACGTCAGGCTGCGCTGTGACTCTGGGAGTGAAGCAATGAGCCTTACATGCCAGTTGTCGGTGAAGGTTTCCAGGAGCCTCTGGATGACCGGAGCTTCTCCAGGCAGCCTGAAGGCCTCCAGGTACAGACGCAGGGCCTCGTCGATCCGAAGGCCCTGGAAGCCAAATGTGCTGCAACACAACACACACTTCATCAGAGCTGCTGCAACACGCAGCCTGGAGGAGGTGCAACCTAAAAAGCTTGGAGGGAGCGTTCCAGATGATCACTGTATTACATGAGAGAAAGCAGGACAGACATTGAATCTGTTGCATGAATAAAGAAACACGACATCGTCCCGTGTTTCAGACCTCTAAACTAAATGTTTTTGAAGAGACACTAAAATGTTGGCGCTACAATAAGACAGCTTTAAAACACAAAGTGCTGCGACAGTACTCACTTGACGAAGCAGTCCAGAAGCTCCATGTGCTTGCGATCACTGATGTACTCTCCGATCATCTTCTTGTCCAGACGGGGGTTTTCCCGGAGCCACTGGGCCACCTGGTTGTTGTCGATGGGGTTAGTGAGGAGGCCTTTCTCCTGCAGGAACTGGATCCCCTTCTTGGGCTTCTGGTTGAACTGCTCGGTGCCTGTGATCAGCAGCTGTTCACAGGAGCAGCACAGCAGTGTGAGGAGGTGCAGAGGAGGTGCAGAGGAGGTCACATCCTTCACTCAGGAGAGCTTACCTTCTTCTTGGTCCAGATTTCCATCAGCTCCTGTGACTCTGGCAGGTAGGAGGAGAAACGCTGAGGCTTTTTAGGAGTTCTCTTTTCAGCTGGAAGAAGAAGAAGAAGAAGAAGAAGAAAGAAGCATTAGCTCTGAACCAGATGAAAAGGACTGCAGAGAAAATGGTGAATGGTCACCAGTGTCGTTGTCTCCTTGGTCCTGTCGGCCCAGCCTCATCTTCTCTGCCATCAGGTGTCCACTGGTCGGAGGAGACACTGGAGCACCTTCAGCCTGTGGAGGACTCGGACCGTTGGTACTTCCAGGTGTGTTCAGATCTACAGAGGACAAAACAAACCAAGGTTCAGACTTGTAATAGGTAATGATTAACAGTCAATGAGTCCCACCTTAGCAGGTGCCTGAACAACAGGTGAGTCACTGCATCAGTGATCATAATGACACTAGATCATATCTCCAACACACACACGTCTTCCTCACACACGACAATCTCCTGTCTTAAACGGTGGGGCACAGCCCGGTGTGGAGTGCAGTTCTACAGTTCTTACTCTGAGGATTGGTTTTGCTTTTCATGCATTCACTTCACTCAATCTTTAGTTCCAAACAAGAACTCAATCTCTACATGCAAAATGCCTTGAAAAGCCCCACAAGGATCTGATGGTTCATTCTGAGGAGGTCCTGATTAGCTGGGACACAAGTTCAGCTCTGGTTCTTCATCATTTGCTGGTCAAATCGAGCGGCTCCTGTTTTAACACCGCTGGAATAAACTGAAGCCACTTAACAGCTCCACCGTGGCAGCATCAGCAGCCCAGAGTGTGACTGTTGGGAGGAAGATGAAGAGGATCAAACAACAGAAATGATGGTGGGGAGGGAAAGCCAGTTTACCTGCTGCAGCATCTGCTGGGACATTGCTTGCAGATTCTGCCTCTGCCAGCAGGGGGTGCTGGACCTGGTCCTGCTGAGCAGAGCTGGTCAGGACTTTGGCCTGGCAGTGGGCTTCAGTGCCGTCGATGACAGTCAGCAGGGCCTCCAGGGACAGCAGGTGGGTGGTGTACAGCTGCCCCGACACCGGGAAGGCATTCTGAGGAACACCCAACAACTAATCAGGATCGATCTGCTGAGCCAGCAGCGGGAACGTCGCTCTCAAAGTCTGGGAGAATCCCAGGGAAGGAGCTTCAAACAGTCTGACCTGGAAGAAACATTCTGATCCAAAAATCCAGGCATTTCTTTGTCTTCAAGAACATTAGAAAAAGCTTACCTGAACTCAGGATTGGCTCACAAAACCTGAACACGCCTTCAACAATCATAAACAGTTTTGATCAATAACTCTGCTTGGATTGTAACATTGAGCTCCAATGTGCTGGAACACCTGAAAGATGTTCTGCCTCAGTTCTGGTTATTTTCCTTTAAAATAACTACAGTCAGTTCAATACGTGCCAGGAGTAGAACCTCGGTGTAAGAGTGGTCAGAACAAGCTGGACTGGCACTCCAGAACCTCGGTGTCAGAGTGGTCAGAACAAGCTGGACTGGCACTCCAGAACCTCGGTGTCAGAGCGGTCAGAACAAGCTGGACTGGTACTCCAGAACCTCGGTGTAAGAGTGGTCAGAACAAGCTGGACTGGCACTCCAGAACCTCGGTGTCGGAGCGGTCAGAACAAGCTGGACTGGCACTCCAGAACCTCGGTGTCGGAGTGGTCAGAACAAGCTGGACTGGCACTCCAGAACCTCGGTGTCGGAGTGGTCAGAACAAGCTGGACTGGCACTCCAGAACCTCGGTGTCGGAGCGGTCAGAACAAGCTGGACTGGCACTCCAGAACCTCGGTGTCAGAGTGGTCAGAACAAGCTGGACTGGTACTCCAGAACCTCGGTGTCGGAGCGGTCAGAACAAGCTGGACTGGCACTCCAGAACCTCGGTGTCGGAGCGGTCAGAACAAGCTGGACTGGCACTCCAGAACCTCGGTGTCGGAGCGGTCAGAACAAGCTGGACTGGCACTCCAGTGTAGTGACTCGACTGCTCCTCCTCTGCAGTGACTCTACTGCTCCTCTGTAGTGACTCGACTGCTCCTCCTCTGTAGTGACTCTACTGCTCCTCCTCTGTAGTGACTCTACTGCTCCTCTGTAGTGACTCTACTGCTCCTCCTCTGCAGTGACTCTACTGCTCCTCCTCTGCAGTGACTCTACTGCTCCTCCTCTGCAGTGACTCTACTGCTCCTCTGTAGTGACTCGACTGCTCCTCCTCTGCAGTGACTCTACTGCTCCTCTGTAGTGACTCTACTGCTCCTCCTCTGTAGTGACTCTACTGCTCCTCTGTAGTGACTCGACTGCTCCTCCTCTGTAGTGACTCTACTGCTCCTCCTCTGTAGAGACTCTACTGCTCCTCTGTAGTGACTCGACTGCTCCTCCTCTGTAGTGACTCTACTGCTCCTCCTCTGCAGTGACTCTACTGCTCCTCTGTAGTGACTCGACTGCTCCTCCTCTGTAGTGACTCTACTGCTCCTCCTCTGTAGTGACTCTACTGCTCCTCCTCTGTAGAGACTCTACTGCTCCTCTGTAGTGACTCGACTGCTCCTCCTCTGTAGTGACTCTACTGCTCCTCCTCTGCAGTGACTCTACTGCTCCTCTGTAGTGACTCTACTGCTCCTCCTCTGCAGTGACTCGACTGCTCCTCCTCTGTAGAGACTCTACTGCTCCTCTGTAGTGACTCGACTGCTCCTCCTCTGTAGAGACTCTACTGCTCCTCTGTAGTGACTCGACTGCTCCTCCTCTGTAGTGACTCTACTGCTCCTCCTCTGCAGTGACTCGACTGCTCCTCCTCTGCAGTGACTCTACTGCTCCTCTGTAGTGACTCGACTGCTCCTCCTCTGTAGTGACTCTACTGCTCCTCTGCAGTGACTCGACTGCTCCTCCTCTGTAGAGACTCTACTGCTCCTCTGTAGTGACTCGACTGCTCCTCCTCTGTAGTGACTCTAATGCTCCTCCTCTGTAGTGACTCTACTGCTCCCCTGTAGAGACGCTCCTGCTCCTCCTCTGTAGTGACTCGACTGCTCCTCCTCTGTAGTGACTCTAATGCTCCTCTGTAGTGACTCGACTGCTCCTCCTCTGTAGTGACTCTACTGCTCCTCTGTAGTGACTCTACTGCTCCCCTGTAGAGACGCTCCTGCTCCTCCTCTGTAGTGACTCTCCTGCTCCTCTGTAGTGACTCTCCTGCTCCTCCTCTGTAGTGACTCTATTGCTCCTCCTCTGTAGTGACTCGACTGCTCCTCCTCTGCAGTGACTCGACTGCTCCTCCTCTGCAGTGACTCGACTGCTCCTCTGTAGTGACTCGACTGCTCCTCCTCTGTAGTGACTCTACTGCTCCTCCTCTGTAGTGACTCTACTGCTCCTCTGCAGTGACTCTACTGCTCCTCCTCTGTAGAGACTCTACTGCTCCTCCTCTGTAGTGACTCTACTGCTCCCCTGTAGAGACTATACTGCTCCTCTGTAGTGACTCTACTGCTCCCCTGTAGAGACTATACTGCTCCTCTGTAGTGACTCTACTGCTCCTCCTCTGTAGTGACTCTACTGCTCCCCTGTAGAGACTCTACTGCTCCTCTGCAGTGACTCGACTGCTCCCCTGTAGAGACTCTACTCCTCCTCTGTAGAGACCCTACTGCTCCTCTGTAGTGACTTTACTGCTCCTCCTCTGTAGTGACTCTACTGCTCCCCTATAGAGACTATACTGCTCCTCTGTAGTGACTCTACTGCTCCCCTGTAGAGACTATACTGCTCCTCTGTAGTGACTCTACTGCTCCTCCTCTGTAGTGACTCTACTGCTCCCCTGTAGAGACTATACTGCTCCTCTGTAGTGACTCTACTGCTCCCCTGTAGAGACTCTACTGCTCCTCCTCTGTAGTGACTCTACTGCTCCCCTGTAGAGACTCGACTGCTCCTCCTCTGCAGTGACTCTACTGCTGCTCTGCCGTGACTCTACTGCTCGTCTTTCTTTCTTTTGTCCAGTTAATGTTGTGCACAGCGGCCATTTTCCCAGAGGACTCGTCTCTCAGTGGAAGACGAGTCCTCCACTGAGAGACGAGTCCTCTGGCACTCATCTCTCAGTGGAAGACTTGGTCAACATGTCAACACGTCTCCAGCAGTTTGCCGCTCAGCTCAGACAGTAAACCACAAGTAGAAACAGTAGAGTAGAAGCGAGTGGGTTAGGAGGTTACTGGATGTTGGGAGATGACTGAGAGGAGATGGAGAGTGTTCTACATGGTTACCTTGGACAGGAGCTTGGTGAGATCTTCAAACAGGTTGGAACAGTAGAAGTCACAGTCGTAGTTGATGTAGAGCTCAGTGACGAAGCTGGGGATCCTCCACAGCTGCACCAGCGCCTCCAGGGCCATCTCCTTCATCTCATAGGGCATCTTCATGTTCTCCGACGTGATGATGTCCATCAGCTTTTTCAGGTACATCTGAAAGGAAGCCCCCAGGTTAACCATGGTGGACAGGTTGGTCTTCACTGCACACAGTGAAGCTCGTTACCTCCAGCTGGAACTTCAGGTGGGCTCTCATGCTCTCAAAGAGCAGGAAGCAGACTCGTATGGAGGAAGCATACAGGTTCATCCGGTCCACATTCAGCAGCTGCAACACAGAGAAAGGGGGTTCAGAACAGATCTGCCGAGTCTGGTCAGGTTTCAGACTGCAGGAAGAAGTACTACTTACTAAATCCCTCTCCTTCTGTACACATTCAAAACTATCTCAATATATTCTCCCACACCTCAAGTAGAACCTCATCTGCATTTAACCATGTTTGGAAATGTAACTCATCAAATTTAGCAGAATCAAATCAAAACAGAAGATTTGGTCGTCCAGATTCCCGACAACTTTAATGAAACGTTGAGTGAATTATCTTCAGTGATCTTTTGAGGCACTGCTGCAGAACACCAGTTCTCCTTACCTGGAAAAGGTGCCGACACAGCTCGTCTTTGACCAGCACCAGTAAAGACTGGTAGTTAGCGATGTGTGCCGCCTCCAGGGCCACGGTCAGCAGCTGCAGGCCCATGTGCATCATGGCGTCCGTGTTGTGGCGGTCATGGGGATTGGTCAGAGAGATGAGGAAGCGGAAGAGTTCCCGTAGACAGGGCAGGCCATAAGGAATGAGTGAGGCTCCTACACACAGGAAACCAAGACAGCACACACAGTTCAACCTGAGACACCCAACCCTGCAACAATCAGCCCAACCCTGCAACAATCAGCCCAACCCTGCAACAATCAGCCCAACCCTGCAACAATCAGCCCAACCCTGCAACAACCCTGCAACAACCAGCCCAACCCTGCAACAATCAGCCCAACCCTGCAACAATCAGCCCAACCCTGCAACAATCAGCCCAACCCTGCAACAACCCTGCAACAATCAGCCCAACCCTGCAACAATCAGCCCAACCCTGCAACAATCAGCCCAACCCTGCAACAATCAGCCCAACCCTGCAACAATCAGCCCAACCCTGCAACAATCAGCCCAACCCTGCAACAATCAGCCCAACCCTGCAACAACCCTGCAACAACCAGCCCAACCCTGCAACAATCAGCCCAACCCTGCAACAACCCTGCAACAATCAGCCCAACCCTGCAACAATCAGCCCAACCCTGCAACAACC
The DNA here is from genome assembly GCF_963383615.2 of Lipophrys pholis. NCBI lineage: Eukaryota > Metazoa > Chordata > Actinopteri > Blenniiformes > Blenniidae > Lipophrys > Lipophrys pholis. Next base: position 89,568 of record NW_028292088.1, read on the forward strand.
CTGCAACAATCAGCCCAACCCTGCAACAATCAGCCCAACCCTGCAACAATCAGCCCAACCCTGCAACAATCAGCCCAACCCTGCAACAACCCTGCAACAATCAGCCCAACCCTGCAACAATCAGCCCAACCCTGCAACAATCAGCCCAACCCTGCAACAACCCTGCAACAACCAGCCCAACCCTGCAACAATCAGCCCAACCCTGCAACAATCAGCCCAACCCTGCAACAATCAGCCCAAACCTAACAATCAGCCCAACCCTGCAACAATCAGCCCAACCCTGCAACAATCAGCCCAACCCTGCAACAATCAGCCCAACCCTGTAACAATCAGCCCAACCCTGCAACAACCCTGCAACAATCAGCCCAACCCTGCAACAATCAGCCCAACCCTGCAACAACCCTGCAACAATCAGCCCAACCCACGGAGCCAGCAGCGCCGGCAGCGCCAGCAGCGCCACATCAGACTCATGGTTAAACATGACAGAGCTGAGCGCATGGAGAAAAGAATACCGTCTCTCTGTGTGGACTGTGTGAATCGAACTCCTCGTGGGTTGACGTAGTCCATGTCGTGGACTGAAGAGCTGTCTGACTGCTCGGGGATGGACTCCTTGTCCTCCAGGACCTCTGGGATGGATTCCACTGACGCCGACTGTCGGACTTCACACTGGTTTCAAACAGAAAGGCCAGGTGAAGGTCTACAGACTGCCCACAGACTGCACTAACTAGGAGGAAGACTACCCGTACATGTAGTTACTCTAACAGGACGTGTGGAGGAACACTACCCGTACATCTAGTTACTCTAACAGGACGTGTAGAGACAGACTACCTGGACATCTAGTTACTCTAACAGGACGTGTGGAGGAAGACTACCTGGACATCTAGTTACTCTAACAGGACGTGTGGAGGAAGACTACCTGGACATCTAGTTACTCTAACAGGACGTGTGGAGGAAGACTACCTGGACATCTAGTTACTCTAACAGGACGTGTGGAGGAAGACTACCTGGACATCTAGTTACTCTAACAGGACGTGTAGAGACAGACTACCCGGACATCTAGTTACTCTAACAGGACGTGTAGAGACAGACTACCTGGACATCTAGTTACTCTAACAGGACGTGTGGAGGAAGACTACCTGGACATCTAGTTACTCTAACAGGACGTGTGGAGGAAGACTACCTGGACATCTAGTTACTCTAACAGGACGTGTGGAGGAAGACTACCCGTACATCTAGTTACTCTAACAGGACGTGTAGAGACAGACTACCTGGACATCTAGTTACTCTAACAGGACGTGTGGAGGAAGACTACCTGGACATCTAGTTACTCTAACAGGACGTGTGGAGGAAGACTACCTGGACATCTAGTTACTCTAACAGGACGTGTGGAGGAAGACTACCTGGACATCTAGTTACTCTAACAGGACGTGTGGAGGAAGACTACCTGGACATCTAGTTACTCTAACAGGACGTGTAGAGACAGACTACCCGGACATCTAGTTACTCTAACAGGACGTGTAGAGACAGACTACCTGGACATCTAGTTACTCTAACAGGACGTGTGGAGGAAGACTACCTGGACATCTAGTTACTCTAACAGGACGTGTGGAGGAAGACTACCTGGACATCTAGTTACTCTAACAGGACGTGTGGAGGAAGACTACCCGTACATCTAGTTACTCTAACAGGACGTGTAGAGACAGACTACCTGGACATCTAGTTACTCTAACAGGACGTGTGGAGGAAGACTACCTGGACATCTAGTTACTCTAACAGGACGTGTGGAGGAAGACTACCTGGACATCTAGTTACTCTAACAAGACGTGTGGAGGAAGACTACCTGGACATCTAGTTACTCTAACAGGACGTGTAGAGACAGACTACCTGGACATCTAGTTACTCTAACAAGACGTGTGGAGGAAGACTACCTGGACATCTAGTTACTCTAACAGGACATGTGGAGGAAGTTACTCTAACAGGACGTGTGGAGACAGACTAGCTGGACATCTAGTTACTCTAACAGGACGTGTGGAGGAAGACTAGCTGGACATCTAGTTACTCTAACAGGACGTGTGGAGGAAGACTAGCTGGACATCTAGTTACTCTAACAGGACGTGTAGAGACAGACTACCTGGACGTCCACAGCAGGGGCCTCAGGCCCAGGCAGCGTGGTTGCAGAGGAGCTGCACTGTTCCAGGTCTGACAGGTCTTCCCTGGACGTGGCTTTGGAACAAGTGTCCAGACCACTGTCTGTGGTGGGACTGGAGATGGAGGAGCTGGCACTGTCAGAGGCAGGAAGGCTGGAGAGGCCCTGCTCTATGAACGGGACTCCACCTACATCCAGAACATCATTTCACATGGTGTCAGTAAGACAAAGCCAGAGACAGCAGACCCCCCCGTCCCCCCGTCCCCCCCTCACCTGACAGGTTGTTGTTGCTCAGAGTGCTGGGCTGGCTCGGCTCCATCTGACCAGAGGGACTTCGAACCAGGTGACGGAGAGGCCTGGGAGAGCGTTTCTGCTTCTTCCACTTGGACGACTCGCTCATTCCTCCTGCTCGCATCTTCAACTGGAGGAGAGGAGAGGACACGACGGCAGACTGGGTGAGACCGTCCAACCTCTGCTGGGCTCTGGTCCCTCAAGAAGGCCACCATCACACAGGATGTCTCACTTTTAACACGTCTAAACACTCTTCTTCTAAGAGGGGAGGGGCTGACATCAATGTGCTCAACACATGGATGTGCTCAACACATGGATGTGCTCAACACATTGATGTGCTCAACACATGGATGTGCTCAACACATGGATGTGCTCAACACATGGATGTGCTCAACACATGGATGTGCTCAACACATGGATGTGCTCAACACATGGATGTGCTCAACACATGGATGTGCTCAACACATGGATGTGCTCAACACATGGATGTGCTCAACACATGGATGTGCTCAACACATGGATGTGCTCAACACATGGATGTGCTCAACACATTGATGTGCTCAACACATTGATGTGCTCAACACATGGATGTGCTCAACACATGGATGTGCTCAACACATGGATGTGCTCAACACATGGATGTGCTCAACACATTGATGACCCCATTGAGGCTCTGGGGGTGATGGAGTTTCCAAACGGGTCGTACTGCCCTCCTGACATGGAATGTGTGTATTCTGATCCTCTACCTGCTCTTTAACCTTAAAATATAAAACCAGACTTCCTTGAATCAAACGCAGCTTCATTCAGGTGGTGAATCGTTTGAAACGGAGATCCTGTCCTGTTTCTAGAACGACTGAATAAAGTGGATCCATCCCATAATGCTCTGTGACATGATCCTGGTCCAGATTCAGCAGGAGGTACTGACGATGACTCTGCTGGTCCAGAGTCTGATCAGGAAACCACACTCACTTTTCTTTAAACAGGGATGGGAATGGACCGGGTCAGAACCAGCGTGTTGACGCACTCTGTTCAGAAGGATGGAGGGGACCCAGACCTCTGGTTCTGAATGGACCGGGTCAGAACCTGTGTGTTGACGCACTCTGTTAAGAAGGATGGAGGGGAACCAGTCCTCTGGTTCTGAATGGACCGGGTCAGAACCTGTGTGTTGACGCACTCTGTTAAGAAGGATGGAGGGGAACCAGTCCTCTGGTTCTGAATGGACCGGGTCAGAACCTGTGTGTTGACGCACTCTGTTAAGAAGGATGGAGGGGACGCAGTCCTCTGGTTCTGAATGGACCCGGTCAGAACCTGTGTGTTGACGCACTCTGTTAAGAAGGATGGAGGGGACGCAGTCCTCTGGTTCTGAATGGACCCGATGGGACCAGGATTTGAAGAATCTTTTCCTCCAGGTAAGCGAGGCCTGTGATTGGCCTCCAGACTTCACTAAAGCTCCATAAACAACAAGTGAGAGGTTCTGGTGAACCTGAAGATCCTAAATGATCCTACAGGGTGTAAAAAGTGAGCTGCTGCTCCACTAAAGAAAAGAAAAAGGAAAACATTGTATGTGATCACGGCCTTCGAGGAACTCGGATCCCTAAACCAACACGTCATTTCAGAAAACAGGAGAAAGACATTTCTACATGCAAGCAAGTACAGAACAATCAGAACCAGGGAGCGGTTAGGTCTAGAACTCTATGAGACTGTAAACAGAGCGACCCAGACATGCTGAGAGACTGGCATGGAACACAGGAACACAGGAACCCAGGAACCCAGGAACCCAAGAACCCAGGAACCCAGGAACCCAAGAACCCAGGAACACAGGAACCCAGGAACCCAAGAACCCAAGAACCCAGGAACACAGGAACCCAAGAACCCAGGAACACAGGAACCCAGGAACCCAGGAACCCAAGAACCCAGGAACCCAAGAACCCAGGAACACAGGAACCCAGGAACCCAGGAACCCAAGAACCCAGGAACCCAGGAACCCAGGAACACAGGAACCCAGGAACACAGGAACCCAGGAACACAGGAACCCAGGAACCCAGGAACCCAGGAACCCAAGAACCCAGGAACCCAAGAACCCAGGAACCCAGGAACACAGGAACCCAGGAACCCAGGAACACAGGAACCCAGGAACACAGGAACCCAGGAACCCAGGAACCCAGGAAATGAGTGTGAAAACCAACTGAGAATTAAAAGAAATATTCATACTAATGGAGCACAAACAAGCAAAGATGTGTTGCAGTGAGCCGGGTGGGTTCTGATCTTCACTGGTCTTAAAGAAAGGCAGCTCATGTCATGTTTGTCATCACGCCCCATTTACAGGCTGGGGGGGGGGGGGGGGGGGGGGGGGGGGGCATGGGGGGCAGGGGGGCAAAGTAGGGGAAGTTATCTTCCTTACCTGCACACGTTTGTTTTTCCACAAGATATTGTAAGCCTCAGAAGAGAAGGGAGCAGGCAGGCGCCCATGATTAGTGAGGGGCAGCACATCAACACACACACACACACACACACACACACACACACACACACACACACACACACACACACACACACACACACACACACACACACACACACACACACACACACACACACACACACACACACACACACACACACACACACACACACACACACACACACACACACACACACACACACACACACACACACACACACACACACACACACACACACACTCTCTCACACACACACACACACACACACACACACACACACACACACACACACACACACACACACACACACACACACACACACACACACAGGGGGTCTGCAGAGCCTCACTCCAGACCCTCTGACTGCTCAGTGAGCAGACAGAGCATGCAACGAGGAACAGCTACATCCTCTGTGTGTGTGTGTGTGTCTGGGGGTGGGGGGGTGGGGGGTGGGGTGGGGCGGGGGGGTTGTATTGTTAACTTCATTGAAATTTGTGAAGGAAGGTACTATTTGTGGCTGCTGGTGTGTATTTATTAATAGATTTAGTTCTTTATTTATTGGTATGCATGTATTTTCCCACCTTTTGGCAGAAACTACTCAGGGATGATTTCTCGTCATCCAGGGACCAATCAATTATCAATTCTGGGACGTTAACGGCTAAGTTTCTGAATAAATTCCAGAAATCTGTGAAAAAGGTTCCCATCCAAAGTGGATGAGAGAGGCACCTCATGGAGATCAGGGTCTGTTGCCATGGAGACGCTCCCTGCTCAGTGTTTCACAGTGATGTCCACACGTGGACAGAATAGTTGGTGCCCCTCTGTTCATGACAATGACTTTGTTTTTATCATAATTCTGTTGAACCACAATTCAAAAGCAAAGTCAGATAAAAGTTCTATGGAATGAAAATCAATTAGTACTTTTGTCACATTCAAGTTATTTCTGTGAGCATTGTGGCTTTTTGTCAGTAACAGAGGGGTAGATATATATATATAATAGTTGGTGTATATATATATATATATATATATATATATACACCAACTATTTAGTCCATGTAGCTACCTGACCTACCTTGTTAGCATCAACATGAGCTAACGGCTATCATGCTAGTGAAGCTAACTCGACGGTGTTGGCGAAGGGCGGCGCTCTAAAGAGTGTAGCTCTAGGATTGTAACAACTGCTGTGGCCGCCTGCTGTGGCCGCCTGCATCCTCTGTGTGTGTCTGCTGGGTTCCGCCTGCTGCCAGGCCTCCGTCACCAGGCCTCCGTCATCAGGCCTCCGTCTATCAGGCCTCCGAGCATCAGGCCTCCGAGTATCAGGCCTCCGTCTATCAGGCCTCCGAGCATCAGGCCTCCGAGTATCAGGCCTCCGTCATCAGGCCTCCGAGTATCAGGCCTCCGAGTATCAGGCCTCCGAGTATCAGGCCTCCGTCTATCAGGCCTCCGTCTATCAGGCCTCCGTCTATCAGGCCTCCGAGCATCAGGCCTCCGAGCATCAGGCCTCCGAGTATCAGGCCTCCGAGTATCAGGCCTCCGAGTATCAGGCCTCCGAGTATCAGGCCTCTGAGTATCAGGCCTCCGTCACCAGGCCTCCGTCACCAGGCCTCCGAGCATCAGGCCTCCGAGTATCAGGCCTCTGAGTATCTGGCCTCCGTCATCAGGCCTCCGAGCATCAGGCCTCCGTCATCAGGCCTTCGAGCATCAGGCCTCCGTCATCAGGCCTTCGAGCATCAGGCCTCCGTCATCAGGCCTCCGTCATCAGGAGGTGAGACTGACAGCTTTTTCATGCTGAAGTTGTCCGAACTCAAGGCGTGCTAAACCCCATGGTGGCCTGAAGGAAGACTGATGGTGGCCTGAAGGAAGACTGAAGGTGGCCTGAAGGAAGACTGAAGGTGGCCTGAAGGAAGACTGAAGGTGGCCTGAAGGAAGACTGAAGGTGGCCTGAAGGAAGACTGATGGTGGCCTGAAGGAAGACTGATGGTGGCCTGAAGGAAGACTGAAGGTGGCCTGAAGGAAGACTGAAGGTGGCCTGAAGGAAGACTGATGGTGGCCTGAAGGAAGACTGAAGGAAGACTGAAGGTGGCCTGAAGGAAGACTGAAGGTAGACTGAAGGAAGACTGAAGGAAGACTGAAGGAAGACTGAAGGAAGACTGAAGGAAGACTGAAGGTAGACTGAAGGAAGACTGAAGGTGGCCTGAAGGTAGACTGAAGGAAGACTGAAGGAAGACTGATGGTGGCCTGAAGGAAGACTGAAGGTAGACTGAAGGTAGACTGAAGGAAGACTGAAGGAAGACTGAAGGAAGACTGAAGGAAGACTGAAGGAAGACTGAAGGAAGACTGAAGGTAGACTGAAGGAAGACTGAAGGTGGCCTGAAGGAAGACTGAAGGAAGACTGAAGGTGGCCTGAAGGAAGACTGAAGGAAGACTGAAGGAAGACTGAAGGAAGACTGAAGGAAGACTGAAGGAAGACTGAAGGAAGACTGAAGGTAGACTGAAGGAAGACTGAAGGTGGCCTGAAGGAAGACTGAAGGAAGACTGAAGGAAGACTGAAGGTAGACTGAAGGAAGACTGAAGGAAGACTGAAGGTAGACTGAAGGAAGACTGAAGGTAGACTGAAGGAAGACTGAAGGAGGACTGAAGGAAGACTGAAGGAAGACTGAAGGAAGACTGAAGGAAGACTGAAGGAAGACTGAAGGAAGACTGAAGGTGGCCTGAAGGAAGACTGAAGGTGGCCTGAAGGAAGACTGATGGTGGCCTGAAGGAAGACTGATGGTGGCCTGAAGGAAGACTGAAGGTGGCCTGAAGGAAGACTGAAGGTGGCCTGAAGGAAGACTGATGGTGGCCTGAAGGAAGACTGAAGGAAGACTGAAGGTGGCCTGAAGGAAGACTGAAGGTAGACTGAAGGAAGACTGAAGGAAGACTGAAGGTAGACTGAAGGAAGACTGAAGGTGGCCTGAAGGTAGACTGAAGGAAGACTGAAGGAAGACTGAAGGAAGACTGAAGGAAGACTGAAGGTAGACTGAAGGAAGACTGAAGGTGGCCTGAAGGAAGACTGAAGGAAGACTGAAGGTGGCCTGAAGGAAGACTGAAGGAAGACTGAAGGTAGACTGAAGGAAGACTGAAGGTGGCCTGAAGGAAGACTGAAGGAAGACTGAAGGAAGACTGAAGGTAGACTGAAGGAAGACTGAAGGAAGACTGAAGGTAGACTGAAGGAAGACTGAAGGTAGACTGAAGGAAGACTGAAGGAAGACTGAAGGAAGACTGAAGGAAGACTGAAGGAAGACTGAAGGAAGACTGAAGGTGGCCTGAAGGAAGACTGAAGGTGGCCTGAAGGAAGACTGGAGGTAGACTGAAGGTAGACTGAAGGAAGACTGAAGGAAGACTGAAGGTAGACTGAAGGTAGACTGAAGGTGGCCTGAAGGAAGACTGAAGGAAGACTGAAGGTGGCCTGAAGGAAGACTGAAGGTAGACTGAAGGTAGACTGAAGGAAGACTGAAGGTAGACTGAAGGAAGACTGAAGGAAGACTGAAGGAAGACTGAAGGAAGACTGAAGGTGGCCTGAAGGAAGACTGAAGGAAGACTGAAGGAAGACTGAAGGTGGCCTGAAGGAAGACTGAAGGAAGACTGAAGGAAGACTGAAGGTGGCCTGAAGGAAGACTGAAGGAAGACTGAAGGAAGACTGAAGGTGGCCTGAAGGAAGACTGAAGGAAGACTGAAGGAAGACTGAAGGAAGACTGAAGGTGGCCTGAAGGAAGACTGAAGGAAGACTGAAGGAAGACTGAAGGAAGACTGAAGGAAGACTGAAGGAAGACTGAAGGTAGACTGAAGGAAGACTGAAGGTGGCCTGAAGGTAGACTGAAGGAAGACTGAAGGAAGACTGAAGGAAGACTGAAGGAAGACTGAAGGTAGACTGAAGGAAGACTGAAGGTGGCCTGAAGGAAGACTGAAGGAAGACTGAAGGTGGCCTGAAGGAAGACTGAAGGAAGACTGAAGGTAGACTGAAGGAAGACTGAAGGTGGCCTGAAGGAAGACTGAAGGAAGACTGAAGGAAGACTGAAGGTAGACTGAAGGAAGACTGAAGGAAGACTGAAGGTAGACTGAAGGAAGACTGAAGGTAGACTGAAGGAAGACTGAAGGAAGACTGAAGGAAGACTGAAGGAAGACTGAAGGAAGACTGAAGGAAGACTGAAGGTGGCCTGAAGGAAGACTGAAGGTGGCCTGAAGGAAGACTGGAGGTAGACTGAAGGTAGACTGAAGGAAGACTGAAGGAAGACTGAAGGTAGACTGAAGGTAGACTGAAGGTGGCCTGAAGGAAGACTGAAGGAAGACTGAAGGTGGCCTGAAGGAAGACTGAAGGTAGACTGAAGGTAGACTGAAGGAAGACTGAAGGTAGACTGAAGGAAGACTGAAGGAAGACTGAAGGAAGACTGAAGGAAGACTGAAGGTGGCCTGAAGGAAGACTGAAGGAAGACTGAAGGAAGACTGAAGGTGGCCTGAAGGAAGACTGAAGGAAGACTGAAGGTGGCCTGAAGGAAGACTGAAGGAAGACTGAAGGAAGACTGAAGGTGGCCTGAAGGAAGACTGAAGGAAGACTGAAGGAAGACTGAAGGAAGACTGAAGGTGGCCTGAAGGAAGACTGAAGGAAGACTGAAGGAAGACTTCAGCAACTTCCCTTCAAGCTTCCTGCCAGGTGGCTTTGCTCACTGCTGAAGCTCAAAAGCCAAACACAAGAGCAGAGCAGCTGATTGCACCAGGTCTGAGGTAACAGCCTGAGGTAACAGTCTGAGGTAACAGCCTGAGGAAACAGCCTGAGGTAACAGTCTGAGGTAACAGTCTGAGGTAACAGTCTGAGGTAACAGTCTGAGGTAACAGTCTGAGGCAACAGTCTGAGGTAACAGTCTGAGGCAACAGTCTGAGGAAACAGCCTGAGGAAACAGCCTGAGGAAACAGCCTGAGGAAACAGCCTGAGGAAACAGCCTGAGGAAACAGCCTGAGGTAACAGTCTGAGGTAACAGTCTGAGGTAACAGCCTGAGGAAACAGCCTGAGGTAACAGCCTGAGGTAACAGTCTGAGGTAACAGTCTGAGGTAACAGTCTGAGGCAACAGTCTGAGGTAACAGTCTGAGGAAACAGCCTGAGGAAACAGCCTGAGGAAACAGCCTGAGGAAACAGCCTGAGGTAACAGTCTGAGGTAACAGTCTGAGGTAACAGTCTGAGGTAACAGTCTGAGGTAACAGCCTGAGGTAACAGTGTAAGGCAACAGTCTGAGGTAACAGCCTGAGGTAACAGTGTGAGGCAAAAGACTTAGACAACAGCCTGAGGTAACAGTGTGAGGCAAAAGACTTAGACAACAGTCTGAGGTAACAGCCGGAGGCAGCAGCCTGAGGTAACAGCCTGGGGTAACAGCCTGGGGTAACAGTCTGAGGCAACAGCTTGAGGTAACAGCCTGAGGCAACAGTCTGAGGTAACAGTCTGAGGCAGCAGTCTGAGGCAACAGTCTGAGGTAACAGCCTGAGGAAACAGCCTGAGGTAACAGCCTGAGGTAACAGCCTGAGGTAACAGCCTGAGGCAACAGCCTGAGGTAACAGTCTGAGGCAGCAGTCTGAGGCAACAGTCTGAGGTAACAGTCTGAGGCAACAGTCTGAGGTAACAGCCGGAGGCAGCAGCCTGAGGTAACAGCCTGAGGTAACAGTCTGAGGCAGCAGTCTGAGGCAACAGTCTGAGGTAACAGCCTGAGGTAACAGCCTGGGGTAACAGCCTGAGGTAACAGCCTGAGGTAACAGCCTGAAGTAACAGCGTGAGGCAACAGACTGAGACAACAGACTGAGACAACAGACTGAGACAACAGACTGAGACAACAGACTGAGACAACAGACTGAGACAACAGCCTGAGGTAACAGCCTGAGGCAACAGCCTGAGGCCACAGCCTGAGGTAACAGTCTGAGGCAACAGCCTGAGGAAACAGCCTGAGGCAACAGCCTGAGGAAACAGCCTGAGGCAACAGCCTGAGGAAACAGCCTGAGACAACAGCCTGAGGTAACAGCCTGAGGCAACAGCCTGAGGCAACAGCCTGAGGTAACAGTCTGAGGCAACAGCCTGAGGAAACAGCCTGAGGTAACAGTTTGAGGCAGCAGTCTGAGGCAACAGTCTGAGGTAACAGCCTGAGGTGACAGCCTGAGGTAACAGCCTGGGGTAACAGCCTGAGGTAACAGTCTGAGGTAACAGTCTGAGGTGACAGCCTGAGGTAACAGTCTGAGGTAACAGTCTGAGGCAACAGTCTGAGGTAACAGCCTGAGGTAACAGCCTGGGGTAACAGCCTGAGGTAACAGTCTGAGGTAACAGTCTGAGGCAACAGTCTGAGGAAACAGTCTGAGGAAACAGCCTGAGGTAACAGCCTGAGGTAACAGCCTGAAGTAACAGCGTGAGGTAACAGTCTGAGGCAACAGCCTGAGGTAACAGCCTGAAGTAACAGCGTGAGGCAACAGACTGAGACAACAGACTGAGACAACAGCGTGAGACAACAGACTGAGACAACAGACTGAGACAACAGCCTGAGGCAACAGCCTGAGGTAACAGTCTGAGACAACAGCCTGAGGCAACAGCCTGAGGTAACAGTCTGAGACAACAGACTGAGACAACAGACTGAGACAACAGCGTGAGACAACAGACTGAGACAACAGACTGAGGCAGAATAAGGCAGACGGAGGCAGCCTGTGGCAGATGGTGTCAGTCCCCTCTCTAATCCCTATGCTGCTCTGCACATATCAGATAGTGAGTGAGCAGGATACAGGAAGAGGTCTGGAGAAAGGAAAAGAGCCACAAACAAGCACGGCAAACAGAAAACTGAGCAGTACTCAAAGTAAAAATGATCTGAAAGACCTGACAGGCACAGGGTGAAAGGAAATATGTAGGTTTCTCTCTCTAATAGAAGTAGTATATACTACAGAAAATAATGGGAAGAGATCATGTGCTTGTGTTGCTATGGAAGACAGGTTGACACTTCTCCAGGTAACGTCCACAGACAGGATGTTGATAGAAATCTCATCACAGCAAAATGGCAATGAGGGACAATGAGAGAAACCAGAACAGGAACAAGCACAAGCAGACTGGGTTCACATTCAACATCTCAATCATGTTACCTTCTTCATGTTGGCACCAACAAAACTCTTGGCCTCCTCTTTGAACTGTGGTAATCTGGGAAAACAAAGCAGAGTGAAGTTGAATGTTTAAAAACTGTATAGGCATCTTCTCCTGGGAAGAGGAAACGTGACCTGGTCTGATGGTATGTGGACCTTATAGAAGGTAACACAGATCTGCTTGACCTTACAGTCAGACATTTTATCATCAGAGCAGAACACATGTTGCACAGCTGCTTTAATCAACACAAAGCTTGAGGGATTATTGTGAATGGATTGTACCAGCCACACACTCAGCAGAGTCACAATGGTGGCACGAGTACAATCACCTCTTCATACCAGAGTGTTTCATCAGGACACAAAGCAGAAACAGTTAGTGCTCGTACCTTTTCTGTTTCTCTTGATCTTTAGTTATTATCAGCGCCCGACCAATTAACCGGCTGATGATAGCCATGAGAGAAGAATCGGGAATCAGCTAAGAACGGGCCTCACAGTAAAATGATGCTCAGGCAGCTGCATGCTCCCAGAGCAGACACTCCCAGAGCAGATACTCCCAGAGCAGACACTCCCAGAGCAGACACTCCCAGAGCAGACACTCCCAGAGCAGATACTCCCAGAGCAGATACTCCCAGAGCAGACACTCCCTGAGCAGACGCTCCCAGAGCAGATACTCCCAGAGCAGATACTCCCAGAGCAGACACTCCCAGAGCAGAGACTCCCTGAGCAGATACTCCCAGAGCAGAGACTCCCTGAGCGGACACTCCCAGAGCAGATACTCCCAGAGCAGATACTCCCAGAGCAGACACTCCCTGAGCAGACGCTCCCAGAGCAGATACTCCCAGAGCAGATACTCCCAGAGCAGATACTCCCAGAGCAGACACTCCCAGAGCAGATACTCCCAGAGCAGACACTCCCAGAGCAGATACTCCCAGAGCAGACACCCCCAGAGCAGACACTCCCTGAGCAGACACTCCCTGAGCAGACACTCCCAGAGCAGATACTCCCAGAGCAGACACTCCCAGAGCAGACACTCCCAGAGCAGACACTCCCAGAGCAGACACCCCCAGAGCAGACACTCCCAGAGCAGACACTCCCAGAGCAGACACTCCCAGAGCAGACACTCCCTGAGCAGATACTCCCAGAGCAGACACTCCCAGAGCAGACACTCCCAGAGCAGATAAGTTCAGAGTAAAGACTGTGGTGGGCTGCATCTATCCACCGCAGCGCACAGACAGCATTGTTTAACTGACTTTAATGACATGGCCTACCTACCAACCCATTTCCTGCAGATAGTTCATTACTGACCACAGCAGCCCTACTAGGAATTCTACTTCAATAAATGTACTAGTTTGTAAATGTTGGCAGCGTCAGAGACTTTGTTTACTGAGACGATAGTGTTGCTGTTGGTGTGGAGAGCAGTATGTTGACCCACTGATGCTCCTCACACCAACACCTACGACCTCCACAATAAGAACCACAAAGACGACCCACAAGGAATGGTAGAACAGAACCAGAAACATGCTGAAAAACTGGGAGGAAAACTTGAGCTCGCACAATGAAAATCGATTTTCGCTCCAAATTCGATAAATGGATTAAATGGATTTGTTGCCCAGCCCTCGTGACGAGAGAGAGCAACTTCTTTTTGTTGGGTAACTCCACACCTTCTCCTACTCTAAGGACAATCTCCAGACTGCCACGTTAAACTAAAGAAACAACTTAAACTTGGTAGAAGACAGAGAAAGCATGTGTGACTTCTGAATAGAGGACAGGAGCGCTAAGCTTTAGAAAGTTAAATGAAGGTGAAAGTATGGCGACGTCGCCTGGTGTTGAAGACGGAGGTTCCTTGTGTGTTTTCCACTCCATTAGGGTTCAACGCTTTGAATGGGAACCTTTTCACAGATTGTTTTCAGAAACGGTCAGCCCAATTGCTAAGAAACTTTGTGTGTACATGCTACCAATGGTGCGGGAAGAAATATCCACTTCCTTACAGTTTGCAGGATTTTAAAAGTAATAGGGCTGACCTAATGAAGTAGCCAGGAGCGTACAGGCCACATCCATGTAAATACAAGTAAGACAAATGCTTAATGCTGAGTTTCACATCACCAGACAGCTTTGGAATGTTTGTTTTTTCTAAATAACGCCTATCATGTAGTTTGTTCCCTCCAGATAGCAAAAGAAGTACATAGAATGGTGTGGGACTACTTCACAAAGGATGTCCCTGGTGTGCAGCCGTCCTCCAGGGACACGGTCGGCCAGACGCAGGACACATAACCAGCCTCCAGCTTCAGAGGGACTCACGGTTGTAGGGAAGGGGATGTGGTTAAGATTGTTCTTCTGCTGATTGCTCCACACAACAAAACACCAACCCTTCTGAGGTGACTTCTTTATTGTTTTCAAAGATGTTTTCTATTGGCACTATAAGCTACTTCTGGTACATTGGTGATAATAAAAGACTCTGGCACTGAGAGGGCTTGTGAAAGTAAGTCTTCATTTATACAGACAGCATGATTATCTAATTCCCCAGAGGTTTACTGCCTGCATGCTGATTGTTCCACAACATTTCAGACAATAAAAGCATCTGGAAAAAGATGAATGTTCTCCGGGAGAGAGATGGAACCAATGGAATCTCTATGGAATCCCAGAAGAAGCTGTCCAAGCCATCAAAGTTCTGTACACCAACCCCAAAGGGAGAGTGAGAACATCTGACAGTGAGACGGAACCGTTCTCCATAAGTACTGGCGTTCTCCAAGGGAACACCCTCGCACCATTCCTGTTCACCATTGGACTCCATCGTGTATTGTCTGTGTGTAACAACCATAGGGCTCCATACCAAACCATAATCTAATCACACACCAGCAGCAGGGATCCAGCCACAGGCGTTATCCTCATTCACATGTTCTCATGTGATCTTTAAGTCACACACAAGCCTTTAAGTTGGAAGGGTTGACAGGCTTATTATGGCTGGTAAGTGTGAAGAAGAAAGCCTGTAGCACAAACAGTGTGAGTGCCGGCCCCCATTCCTCTGACCTTTTCACTTCATGGAGACAGAATGTCAGGAAGGTCCTCACCACTGTGGGCCAGGAGCCGGCAGGCTCCTTGTTCGGGGCTTCAATATCTTCTCCAGCATCCAACCGGCATCCAACCGGCATCCAACCGGCATCCAACCGGCATCCAACCGGCATCCAACCAGCACCCAACCAGCACCCAACCAGCACCCAACCAGCACCCAACCAGCATCCAACCAGCACCCAACCAGCATCCAACCAGCATCCAACCAGCATCCAACCAGCATCCAACCAGCATCCAACCGGCATCCAACTGGCACCCAACCGGCACCCAACCGGCATCCAACCGGCATCCAACCGGCACCCAACCAGCATCCAACCAGCACCCAACCAGCACCCAACCAGCATCCAACCAGCATCCAACCAGCACCCAACCGGCATCCAACCAGCATCCAACCAGCACCTAACCGGCACCCAACCAGCACCCAACCAGCATCCAACCAGCACCCAACCAGCATCCAACCAGCATCCAACCAGCACCCAACCAGCATCCAACCAGCACCCAACCAGCATCCAACCAGCATCCAACCAGCACCCAACCAGCATCCAACCAGCACCCAACCAGCACCCAACCAGCATCCAACCAGCACCCAACCAGCATCCAACCAGCACCCAACCAGCATCCAACCAGCATCCAACCAGCACAACTCAACCACATGAGAGGGTAAACACAAAGGATTGTAGGACGTGTCCTAAGCTGCTCCGCTGGGCAATATCATGGTGGGAACCTCCACCTTCCAACCTGACACACAAATACACTGACTGCTAGTGTGTGTGTGTGTGTGTGTGTGTGTGTGTGTGTGTGTGTGTGTGTGTGTGTGTGTGTGTGTGTGTGTGTGTGTGTGTGTGTGTGTGTGTGTGTGTGTGTGTGTGTGTGTGTGTGTGTGTGTGTGTGTGTGTGCTACTGACATCTCATTTTCCTGCAAAGCTTCAGAACGAACACACACACACACACACACACACACACACACAGGCAAACAAAAGGAGGTCTGCCGCCCTCCTGACATTATCCTGCCGTTAATAGAGTGTTGTCCTGCGAGCAGCATTATTGGATGATCTGTGGGTCCAACAGATTAACATGCCTAATACTTTCAGCAGGCAATCTGACGCTCCTTCTGAAGGGCTGCTGCTCATTATTCTCCCTGGGGGGGGGGGGGCTCACATCTCCATTATCCAGGGTCGGGGGGTAAGTGGGGGGGTGAACGTGACAAAATGAGAAGCGAGCTGTGTGTGTGTGTGTGTGTGTGTGTGTGTGTGTGTGTGTGTGTGTGTGGGAGACACACTGTTTGATGATATCTATGATTCCACCTACTGTGGTCTGTAATTCTTGTGTTCTCCAGTGAAACCCGGTGATAATTACAGCAGCACATCAGTTAAACCTGAGCTGAAGGGAAGCAGCAGCAGTATGGAGTTATGAAGTATAAAGTATAAAGCAGAAGGGAAGCAGCAGCAGCAGTATGGAGTTATGAAGTATAAAGTATAAAGCAGAAGGGAAGCAGCAGCAGTATGGAGTTATGAAGTATAAAGTATAAAGCAGAAGGGAAGCAGCAGCAGTATGGAGTTATGAAGTATAAAGTATAAAGCAGAAGGGAAGCAGCAGCAGTATGGAGTTATGAAGTATAAAGTATAAAGCAGAAGGGAAGCAGCAGCAGTATGGAGTTATGAAGTATAAAGCAGAAGGGAAGCAGCAGCAGTACGGAGTTATGAAGTATAAAGTATAAAGCAGAAGGGAAGCAGCAGCAGTATGGAGTTATGAAGTATAAAGCAGAAGGGAAGCAGCAGCAGTACGGAGTTATGAAGTATAAAGCAGAAGGGAAGCAGCAGCAGTATGAAGTATAAAGCAGAAGGGAAGCAGCAGCAGTATGAAGTATAAAGTAGAAGGGAAGCAGCAGCAGTATGAAGTATAAAGTAGAAGAGAAGCAGCAGCAGTATGAAGTTATGAAGTATAAAGCAGAAGGGAAGCAGCAGCAGTACGGAGTTATGAAGTATAAAGCAGAAGGGAAGCAGCAGCAGTATGGAGTTATGAAGTATAAAGTAGAAGAGAAGCAGCAGCAGTATGAAGTATAAAGTATAAAGCAGAAGGGAAGCAGTAGCAGTATGTAGTTATGAAGTATAAAGTATAAAGCAGAAGGGAAGCAGTAGCAGTATGTAGTTATGAAGTATAAAGTATAAAGCAGAAGGGAAGCAGTAGCAGTATGTAGTTATGAAGTATAAAGTATAAAGCAGAAGGGAAGCAGTAGCAGTATGTAGTTATGAAGTATAAAGTATAAAGCAGAAGGGAAGCAGTAGCAGTATGTAGTTATGAAGTATAAAGTATAAAGCAGAAGGGAAGCAGCAGCAGTATGAAGTATAAAGTATAAAGTATAAAGCAGAAGGGAAGCAGCAGCAGTATGGAGTTATGAAGTATAAAGTATAAAGTAGAAGAGAAGCAGCAGCAGTATGAAGTATAAAGTATAAAGTATAAAGCAGATGATGTTAAAGTCTTTCTCCTCCTGTTTTAACCACCACAGCTTCACTGTTTGCTCCTCATCTCATTATTAAATCTGATTTCACCAGCAGTCCTTCACAAGAGGAGAAATAGTGAGAAGGACCTGGAAACACACAACAGGCACCCCAAACCTCCACGCCATACCGGGGTCACCTGACCTCCATAGTGCAAGTTAATCTGTGTGTTTTTTCTGAACTTCTGAAATCACCAGGACTTTGACCGTCGCTCGCTATATATTGTTTAGGCAAGATAGAGAAGAAACTCCGTTAGAGGAGGAGTCGGCTAAACGCAGGAATACACTTTTCTACTAACTCTGGTGTCCCGAGACTTCTTAGGAGGTAGTACCATAACGGCAGTTAAGTACTTAACATATCTAACTTTATACTTGTTAGATCAAAGTTAGGATGCATAACAAAAAGGATGAATAATGTTAAAGTTCAAATAAATACTGTATATAATACTGTATACTGTGTCTCTCAGGATAATACTCCCGTTTAATCATAAACACTACATGTTAACATGGAGTGGCTGGCTGAGCAGTGGCTGGCTGTGCAGTGGCTGTGCAGTGGCTGGCTGTGCAGTGTCGGCTGTGCAGTGGCTGGCTGTGCAGTGGCTGGCTGTGCAGTGGCTGGCTGTGCAGTGGCTGTGCAGTGGCTGGCTGTGCAGTGTCGGCTGTGCAGTGGCTGGCTGGCTGTGCAGTGGCTGGCTGTGCAGTGGATGGCTGGCTGTGGCTGGCTGAGCAGTGGCTGGCTGTGCAGTGACTGGCTGGCTGTGCAGTGACTGGCTGGCTGTGCAGTGGCTGGCTGTGCAGTGGATGGCTGTGCAGTGACTGGCTGGCTGTGCAGTGACTGGCTGGCTGTGGCTGGCTGAGCAGTGGCTGGCTGTGCAGTGGCTGTGCAGTGGCTGGCTGTGCAGTGTCGGCTGTGCAGTGGCTGGCTGGCTGTGCAGTGGCTGGCTGTGCAGTGGCTGGCTGGCTGTGGCTGGCTGAGCAGTGGCTGGCTGTGCAGTGACTGGCTGGCTGTGGCTGGCTGAGCAGTGGCTGGCTGTGCAGTGACTGGCTGGCTGTGCAGTGGCTGGCTGTGCAGTGGATGGCTGTGCAGTGACTGGCTGGCTGTGCAGTGACTGGCTGGCTGTGGCTGGCTGAGCAGTGGCTGGCTGTGCAGTGGCTGTGCAGTGGCTGGCTGTGCAGTGTCGGCTGTGCAGTGGCTGGCTGTGCAGTGGCTGGCTGTGCAGTGACTGGCTGTGCAGTGACTGGCTGTGCAGTGGATGGCTGTGCAGTGGATGGCTGTGCAGTGTCGGCTGTGCAGTGGCTGGCTGGCTGTGCAGTGGCTGGCTGTGCAGTGGATGGCTGGCTGTGCAGTGGATGGCTGTGCAGTGGATGGCTGGCTGTGCAGTGGCTGGCTGTGCAGTGGATGGCTGTGCAGTGGCTGGCTGTGCAGTGGCTGGCTGGCTGTGCAGTGGATGGCTGTGCAGTGGATGGCTGGCTGTGCAGTGGCTGGCTGGCTGTGCAGTGGCTGGCTGGCTGTGCAGTGGATGGCTGTGCAGTGGATGGCTGGCTGTGCAGTGGATGGCTGTGCAGTGGATGGCTGGCTGTGCAGTGGCTGGCTGTGCAGTGGATGGCTGTGCAGTGGATGGCTGGCTGTGCAGTGGATGGCTGTGCAGTGGCTGCACACAGACTGCGCTGGGGAATGAGTATGTGAAGATGAGACATGTAAGTTTAAGGTACTGCAGCGTTTCCTGGTCCAGTATCTGAATGGAGAACCACTCTAGGCTGCCATTCTGAGCCTGCTGGTCTGGAGGAGGGGCTTCAGGAAGGTTTGTTTACACACTAAATGTGAGCTCTCCTCATATTGTTTCACCACTCATCATCTCTTTCTGCAGGATCATCCAGGCAGAGGAGAAAAGAGGAATCACTATGGTGACCAAAGGATCAGATCGAGGTCACTTTAAAGTAAACTGCTGTTGGGAATTAAACCACCAGGATCAATGATTCCATGTTCAGGCTTTGTTTCCCCTAACGGAGAGTCCATCCACGTCACTGAAGCTCTAACTGCCCCAAGCCAAGGACGCTGGGCTTAGTGGAACCTCTCCATGTGGAGGAGCTTCAGTTAGTGATCCATCTCTGAGCTGCTGCCAGTGATGGAGGAGGTGACAGGTGGAGGTGACAGGTGGAGGTGGAAGAAGAAAGAGGAGAGCAAACTGCTGGATTTCATCCTTGATGTGAAGCTTCCAGAGATACCATGGTCAATCTGGTTCCTTTGGAGAGAGAAGGAAATCGTCCTCTTTGTGTGGTGAAGAGTTCACTCTAGTACCCTGGAGCACCACCAGGAGCACCACCCTGGAGCACCACCAGGAGCACCACCCTGGAGCACCACCAGGAGCACCACCCTGGAGCACCACCAGGATCAATGAGGTGTTCCTCAGGACACCTCATTGATCCTGGTGGTGCTCCAGGGTCAATGAGGTGTTCCTCAGGAGCACCACCTGGAGCACCACCAGGGTCAATGAGGTGTTCCTCAGGAGCACCACCTGGAGCATCACCAGGGTCAATGAGGTGTTCCTCAGGAACACCTCATTGACCCTGGAGCACCACCAGGATCAATGAGGTGTCCTGAGGAACACCTCATTGACCCTGGAGCACCACCAGGGTCAATGAGGTGTTCCTCAGAACACCATGGGAACCCTGCCAGCTGAAGGACTAACCTGGCTCCAGGAAGAGGTCGTCCCGGCCAGCGAGGACCTTGTTTATATGTGGCATTGACTTCTAGCCTCAGCTGGGACAGCCAGAAGCCCCCCCCCCCCCTCTGAGCCTGGTTCTGCAGGAGTTTACCGTTCCAGCTTCAGAAGCAAGGGAATTGCTTCTGGGGAATCGTTGCTCTGTCTCTGAGAACGTGCCTCCAAAGGGCTGAGCTGATTTGATGCTCTGAATCAAGTTGAATTGGACTGACCTCCATTTAGAACTAGTTTCCAAAGTCTCAGGGGTCAAAGGTCACAGGCATCAGTGTGGGTTTTCAGCCTGGCCCACTACGCTCTGAGATTTCTCTGAATGGATGAATGATACTGTGGATTGTCGACACTGAAACCTCAACTTCCTCCAGGTTCATGATGAGAAACTCAAAGAACGGAGGGAAAGAAAGGAAGACGGAGAAATGACGGGATGGTCCAAGTCTTTTAGATGTGCTCAGATTTTATTTTGGAAAGTGTTTCCTTCCCTCACCTCTCTCATCCTTCCCTCACCTCTCTCATCCTTCCCTCACCTCTCTCATCCTTCTCTCACCCCTCTCATCCTTCTCCCATGCCTCTCACCCTTACCTCACCCCTCTCATCCTTCCCTCACCTCTCTCATCCTTCTCTCACCCATCTCATCCTTCTCCCATGCCTCTCACCCTTCCCTCATCCTTCCCTCACCCCTCTCATCTTTCCCTCAGCCCTCTCATCTTTCCCTCACCCCTCTCATCCTTCCCTCACCCCTCTCATCCTTCTCTCACCCCTCTCATCCTTCTCTCACCCTTCCCTCAGCCCTCTCATCCTTCCCTCACCCCTCTCACCCTTACCTCACCCCTCTCATCCTTCTCTCTCTCCTCTCTGATCCTTCTCTCTACCCTCCTTCACCCCTCTCACCCTTCCCTCACCCCTCTCACCCATCCCTCACCCCTCTCACCCATCCCTCACCCCTCTCATCCTTCCCTCACCCCTCTCATCCTTCTCTCACCCCTCTCATCCTTCCCTCACCCCTCTCACCCTTCCCTCAGCCCTCTCATCCTTCCCTCACCCCTCTCACCCTTCCCTCACCCCTCTCATCTTTCCCTCACCCCTCTCACCCTTCCCTCAGCCCTCTCATCCTTCCCTCACCCCTCTCACCCTTCCCTCACCCCTCTCATCTTTCCCTCACCTCTCTCATCCTTCTCTCACCCCTCTCACCCTTCCCTCACCCCTCTCACCCATCCCTCACCCCTCTCATCCTTCTCTCACCCCTCTCACCCTTCCCTCAGCCCTCTCATCCTTCCCTCACCCCTCTCACCCTTCCCTCAGCCCTCTCATCCTTCCCTCACCCCTCTCACCCTTCCCTCCCCCCTGGTGGGTGAAGAAACAACCATCAGGACTAAAGTCTTTATCTCATGAACACATGCTCCCCCTTAAAGACTTAATGATTTAACTTTGAAATGGATTTTCTCTTCAAAATGCCAAATTCTCATTTTAACATTCTGTGTGAAGTCGCTAAGAGTAAATTTACCAAATATGTAACTCTAAAGAATTATTCTTTTCAACTCCACCGGCTCCGTCATGCAGAGTAAACACATGATGCAGTGGACGGCGTGACTAAACACATGATGCAGTGGACGGTGTGACTAAACACATGATGCAGTGGACGGCGTGACTAAACACATGATGCAGTGGACGGCGTGACTAAACACATGATGCAGTGGACGGCGTGAGTAAACACATGATGCAGTGGACGGCGTGACTAAACACATGATGCAGTGGACGGCGTGACTAAACACATGATGCAGTGGACGGTGTGACTAAACACATGATGCATTGGACGGCGTGACTAAACACATGATGCAGTGGACGGTGTGACTAAACACATGATGCAGTGGACGGCGTGACTAAACACATGATGCAGTGGACGGTGTGACTAAACACATGATGCAGTGGATGGCGTGACTAAACACATGATGCAGTGGATGGTGTGACTAAACACATGATGCAGTGGATGGTGTGACTAAACACATGATGCATTGGACGGCGTGACTAAACACATGATGCAGTGGACGGCGTGACTAAACACATGATGCAGTGGACGGCGTGACTAAACACATGATGCAGTGGACGGCGTGACTAAACACATGATGCAGTGGACGGTGTGACTAACTACATGATGCAGTGGACGGTGTGACTAAACACATGATGCAGTGGACGGTGTGACTAAACACATGATGCAGTGGACGGTGTGACTGTATATTGTGAATGATGATGTACAGATGACCATAAATGTCCAGTACAGTGTGCAGCCAGAGAGAGAAGAGCCAGAGAGAGAAGGGCCAGAGAGAGAAGAGCCAGAGAGAGAAGAGCCAGAGAGAGAAGAGCCAGAGAGAGAAGAGCCAGAGAGAGAAGAGCCAGAGAGAGAAGAGCCAGAGAGAGAAGCGCCAGAGAGAGAAGAGCCAGAGAGAGAAGAGCCAGAGAGAGAAGTGCCAGAGAGAGAAGAGCCAGAGAGAGAAGAGCCAGAGAGAGAAGAGCCAGAGAGAGAAGAGCCAGAGGATCCAGGATGTCAGTAAGAAGCCGTGAGGAAGAGCTCAGCACAAACCAACAGTGGCCTTTACTGGAAACAAAAATAAATAAGCTTTTATCGCTTTGTGGCAAATCCTGCGTCAAATAGTGTCGCTGGAGACGAACCCCTCCAGAGAGGAGGCGAATCAAAGCATAACTTTATTTAGAGCATGTTTGTTTGTTTGTTCTCCTGCTGTGCTGCTCTACATTCAGATGAGCAGACAAGCTTTTTCTCTGTAGCTGATTCTCCTGATTGCTTCTGTCTGCTATCGCTGCCAATGCTAATTCTGTGTGTGTGTGTGTGTGTGTGTGTGTGTGTGTGTGTGTGTGTGTGTGTGTGTGTGTGTGTGTGTGTGTGTGTGTGTGTGTGTGTGTGTGTGTGTGTGTGTGTGTGTGTGTGTGTGTGTGTGTGTGATATGCTCCTTAGTATTTATGGGGGTTGGAGCTGTGCTGTTAGAGCAAAGAGCAGCTTCATCTATATGCAGATCAGACGGCTCATCCCCTCGTCTGCGGCTGAATGTGACCGGCACTCTGATGCAGGAGGACCGGCTGCTCCCTGGAGGTGTGCATGCTGAGAGAGGTGGCTTAATGCTCAATGGCATGTTGCAGCATTAGTGAGAGCAGCGGCCCACTGACCCTCTGCTGGCAGCACCAGAACCAGGGCTGAGAGAAACATCCAGAGGTGAGGAGGGACAGCACTGCCGCTCTAGCCTTTTCCCAACACAATCCTCTTCTCATTCATTAAACTATGATTATCATCATTGAAACACACATTTTGAGTTGGAAGTGATGAAGATGGTATAAAATCAGAATGACAACAAGAGGTCTTCTTCATTTAAAGTCCCTGATCAAGATGAGCTGTGCTTCTGTTTCAGTCAGACCATCAGCCATTACAGTTTACACCTCACACAAAGTACAGAGCGGTATGGAGCGGTACGGTGCAGTACAGAGCAGTACGGAGCGGTACGGAGCGGTACGGAGCGATACGGAGCGGTACGGAGCAGTACAGAGCGGTACGGAGCGATACGGAGCGATACGGAGCGGTACGGAGCGGTACGGTGCAGTACAGAGTGGTACGGAGCGATACGGAGTGGTACGGAGCGGTACGGTGCAGTACAGAGTGGTACGGAGCGATACGGAGCGGTACGGAGCGATACGGAGCGGTACGGAGCGGTACGGAGCGGTACGGTGCAGTACAGAGTGGTACGGAGCGATACGGAGCGGTACGGAGTGGTACGGAGCGGTACGGTGCAGTACTGAGTGGTACGGAGCGATACGGAGCGGTACGGAGCGGTATGGCAAAGCTACCCAGAGCCAAACCCGTGTGTGGACGCAGTCCGAGTCGGATCGTCGCGTTGCATCACGTCACACAGACCGGCAGGTTCCAGAACTTCAGCGTCGGGAACCGGAGCTCCGGGGCGGCACGCGGCGGCCAGCGACCCAATATGACGAGTGGACTTGGTAGAGCATCGGTTCCAGCCGTAGCGTCTGCTCTAGAGTCCCGGTCTCCGTCCTGCCTCGTCTGCTCTTTAGGGACCAACATGAAAACCAGTGCAAAGCTGAATATGTTAACAACATTAAAGACATTAAAATACTGAGGGCGTGTCTTAAATCAATGACCAATCAGCAGACGGCTCCTCAAAATCATGCCCGTTCTGTTGTCCTGAGTACTCTGACGGAGGGGACTCAACCTTTGGAGCCGTTACTTTTGGAAAATCCCAAATTCCCTGAACCGTACCGGACCATACCATTCCATGGGGCACGAGAGAGATTCATTCAGAACTATGAATGGAGTGTGCACCACTGAACTTCTTAGTATTTCTCACATCATCATCCGGTTCACGTGGAGAACATCGAATCTCTTTCATTCAGACCATGAGTGGACAGAAACGATGCAGCGAGAGCGTTTGAAGGAGCTTCCATGCTGACAGTGTTCTGAGTACATACGTACACTCCCCGGCCACTTTATTAGGTCCACCTTGCTAGTACCGGGTTGGACCCCTTCTGCCTTCAGAACTGCCTTAATCCTTGGTGGTCTAGATTCAACAAGGTCCTGGAGACGTTCCTCAGAGACGTTGGTCCATATGGACATGATGGCGTCACGCAGTGGCTGCAGGTTTGTCGGCTGCACATCCAGGATGTGAGTCTCCTGTTCCACCACATCACAAAGGTTCTACTGGATTGAGACCTGGTGACTGTGGAGGCCTTTTGAGTCCAGTGAACTCATTGTCATGTTGAAGGAACCAGTCTGAGATGATTGGAGGTTTATGACATGGAGTGTTATCCTGCTGGAAGTCGCCCTCAGAAGACGGGTCCACTGTGGTCATAAAGGGATGGACATGGCACCACCAGCACCACCAGCACCACCAGCACCACCAGCACCACCACCACCAGCACCACCAGCAGCACCACCACCACCAGCCTGAACCGTTGACACAAGGCAGGATGGATCCATGCTTTCATGATGTTGACACCAGATTCTGACCCGACCATCTGAATGTCGCAGCAGAACTGGAGCCTCATCAGACCAGGCAAGGTTCTTCCAGTCTTCCATAGTCCAGTGTTGGTGAGCCTGTGGGGGTTGGAGCCTCAGTTTCCTGCTCTTAGCTCACAGGAGTGGCACCCGGGGTGGTCTTCTGCTGCTGGAGCTCCTCCCCCTCAAGGTTCCAGGTGTTGTGCCTTCAGAGACGTTCTCCTGCAGACCTCGGGTGTAGCCAGTGGTTACTGGAGTTCCTGCTGCCGCTCTATCAGCTCCAACCAGTCTGGACATTCTCCTCTGACCTCTGGCATCAACAAGACATTTGACCCACAGAACTGCTGCTCACTGGATCTTTTCTCTTCTCCGGACCATTCTCTGGAAACACTAGAGATGGTAGATGGTTGTGGGTGAAAATCCCAGTAGATCAGCAGGTTCTGAAATACTCAGCCCATCTGGTACCAACAACCAAGCCACGTTCAAAGTCAGTGGAATCCCCTTTCTTCTCCCTCCTGATGCTGGTTTGACCTGCAGCAGGTCTTCTGGACCAGGTCTACATGCCTGAAGGCAGTGAGCTGCTGCCACCTGATTGGCTGATTAGAAATGTGCGTTAACGAGCAGTTGGACAGGTGGACCTAATAAAGTGGCCAGTGAGTGTAGGTGGTTTCAGTAAAGAACAGCACCCACTAGTGGCCACATGGGAAAACCACATCCTTTTCAGTATTTCTGCCATTTTGAAAATGTTGCCGAGTACACATGAAACCTTCCCGAAAGTCAAACATAAGAAGGCGTTTTCACCTGAAACGTGATGAGAACAGGCCTCAGCGTACACTTTGAAGCTTAACTCCACCAAGTGATCATACAGAATGTCTGCTGTCCACTGACCTGGAGAACAGGAGCTGCACCATGTCCACCAGAGTGTGTTCTGCTGACTTCCTGAGGAGCTCTGCAAACACACACATCAAATACATTCAACACAAAAGACTTCCAGCTGTGTTCCTATACTGGAGGTGAAATCAGGACAGGGACAGAGACAGAGACAGGAGGGCAGATACTAGAAAGACTTCCAGCTGTGTCCCTATACTGGAGGTGAAATCAGGACAGGGACAGAGACAGAGACAGGAGGGCAGATACTAGAAAGACTTCCAGCTGTGTCCCTATACTGGAGGTGAAATCAGGACAGGGACAGAGACAGAGACAGGAGGGCAGATACTAGAAAGACTTCCAGCTGTGTTCCTATACTGGAGGTGAAATCAGGACAGGGACAGGGACAGGGACAGGAGGGCAGATACTAGAAAGACTTCCAGCTGTGTTCCTATACTGGAGGTGAAATCAGGACAGAGACAGAGACAGGGACAGGGACAGGAGGGCGGATACTAGAGAGACTTCCAGCTGTGTTCCTATACTGGAGGTGAAATCAGGACAGGGACAGAGACAGAGACAGAGACAGGAGGGCAGATACTAGAAAGACTTCCAGCTGTGTTCCTACACTGGAGGTGAAATCAGGACAGAGACAGAGACAGAGACAGGAGGGCAGATACTAGAAAGACTTCCAGCTGTGTTCCTATACTGGAGGTGAAATCAGGACAGGGACAGAGACAGGGACAGGAGGGCAGATACTAGAAAGACTTCCAGCTGTGTTCCTATACTGGAGGTGAAATCAGGACAGGGACAGGGACAGGGACAGGAGGGCAGATACTAGAAAGACTTCCAGCTGTGTTCCTATACTGGAGGTGAAATCAGGACAGAGACAGAGACAGGGACAGGGACAGGAGGGCGGACACTAGAAAGACTTCCAGCTGTGTTCCTATACTGGAGGTGAAATCAGGACAGGGACAGAGACAGAGACAGGAGGGCAGATACTAGAAAGACTTCCAGCTGTGTTCCTACACTGGAGGTGAAATCAGGACAGAGACAGAGACAGAGACAGGAGGGCAGATACTAGAAAGACTTCCAGCTGTGTCCCTATACTGGAGGTGAAATCAGGACAGAGACAGAGACAGGGACAGGGACAGGAGGGCAGATACTAGAAAGACTGCAGAGGTGTGAGGTTTGTATACTTTGAAATAGTCCATCCTTATTTAAAACATTTAAATTCCATTTGTCAATGTTGATAGAAAGGTGGTGCTTTGTGATGGTGCAGTGGTTGGCATTGCTTCACATCCAGAAGGTTGTGGGTTTAAATCTGTGTGGAGTTCACATGTTGTCACTGTGCACGAGTGTGTTTTCTCCACCGCTTCACAGCCAGGTGAGGTTTAATGGTGCCCTCAGGTGTGAATGTGTGTGGACAGGTCACCTGTGTGTGACCGTCTAATGAACTCGTGTGATGATCACTATCGCCGTGGCTCACCACTCAGCCGCATCTCGAAGCAGATCCTGAAGCAGGACTGCATGATCTCACACACCGACTCGTTGGTAAGATGAGCTCCAACAGGCGTCAGCAGGAGAGTCCTCAGAACCTAAAGCGCCAGCAACACAAGAATGTCCCCCCGACATTAAGAACATGAAGCTCCTGAGCAAAACTAGATCAAGAAGGAGTCGTACCTGGAGGATCTTCATCAGGACCACCTCGTCGCTGGCGGGGTCCGTTCCCACGAATCGGGCGTGTGTGACTGCGTCCGCCATGTTTTCAATGGCCTCTGCTGCTGCTTCATGGTTCGCTTCTGCAAACAGCAGGAAGAGTCCGAATGAAGGGCGGTACCGTGTGAGTGAGGAAACTCTGCTGGTTCCCCGGACCTTTGTTGAAGACTGCGTCATATTAGAAAAAGTAGGAACTCAGGTTCCCTCTACATTCCTGAAGTCTTCAAATTTCTTTGGTTTATTGTCTTTAATTGACGCTGATACACCATCGCCACAGGTCTACACCGTCACAACAGAGCCCTGCACTGGGTCGGGTACTGGAGCTCGTCCTCCGAGGTGTGTGTGTGTGTGTGTGTGTGTGTGTGTGTGTGTGTGTGTGTGTGTGTGGGGGGGGGCAGTGCTTGGTTGCTAAAGCCAGTTTAAGTAGTGCCAGCTCCGTCTCTGTGTCGTTTTAGGCAGCAAGCCTCCAGCCGTCATTTGGACGGTCAATTTTTGAAAAAGACGGCCGAAAAAATAATGTATTGTTTGTTCCAAGTCTCTAAAATATATGTTCACTGTACAGTCGAACCTCGGACGGGGGGGGGGGGGGCTGGGAGCAGACAAATGGTTACTGTTAACACACCTTAATGAGCAGACAGCTCATTAAGATTGGATTTGTACTTGATCAGAATGAAAATCAGCTGTTATGGTGGTGTAGTACTCACACACAAATCTATATCAGACCAGATTGCTGGACTGGACCTCCTCCGTCAGGGGCAGTGAGAAGGAGCAGCAGGATGATAAAGCCATGAGAGGTCTGCCTCTCATGGCTTTATCATCACGGCGGCTCTAATGAGCACATGTGGCCCTTTGTTGGACCAACTGGCTGTCACAGCAACAGGAGCCAGTGTTTCTGAAACCCGAGCGGCCGGCCGGCCGGCTCGCTGCCTCTTTTCCTTTCCCATCGCCTGCAGGAGCAGCAATTCATTAAGTAATAATCAGAGGGAGAGAGGGCTGGAAGAATGAAGGGGGGGGGGCTGAGCAGGGGGGCACACAGGAGGATTTCTGAAGATCATGAAGACTCTGGAGGTTTTAGGATAGTGATTATCACTAAACATTTGATCATTCCACTGCAGGAAGCTTTTCTTATTGGCTGGTGTGAAGAGCTGCGGTGTGTAAAGCTCTGAGAAGAGCTGGAGACCAACAGGGCCCACATCCCTCCAGAGGCCAGGGCGACAACGAGCATGGGGGCCAGGCTGAAGACATCCAAGGTCCAGGCGCAGGAACTGGAGCCACCAGGGGCTCCAGCAGAATGTCAGAAGTGATATAAAACACTAATCCTGCTCTTGGCACACAGTCTATACAAGCGCTCTCCAGAGGAGGGGCCCATTGTTAAAATAACACAGAGCAGAGGAGAGGCTCAGTATGTGAGTGTGTGCCTGAGGGTATGTGGGCAAAGTCAACAGGGGGTTGAACCAGCTGCCACATAAAGCAGTTTAACTCTATCAAACTCTGCTCACAGAAATCAAAGCTGTGGCGTGAGTGCAGCCAGCAGAGAGGCCACAGAAAGCTCTCGACCTGCACTCTGCATCTTCAGAAAGCAAACAAAGGCTGCTGCTGTTTCCATGAGCAGGGCAGGAAATGAGTTTGTTCACCTGTTCATCTTCTGAATGGCACAAGATCAGCTTTCAGGCTGCACCACTGGACACCAGGACAGGAACACACACTAACTGATCTCCTAATATCTGATGTGTAAACAGGGGCTGTGCCAGTCCCAACGTTTAGGTCTCTTTCTGCTGAATCACAGCAGATTAGAAGAAGAAGCCCTCCTCCATGGCGCTAAGTGATGACCAGCAGTGTTGAAACCCCCCCACGCCCTGAACCCTACTAAATACTACATGGATAATCCTGAAGTATCTGCTGTGTCTCTGAGAGACAAAGAGGAGTCGGAGCTTGTTGGGATGAGTTGCAGTGTTCACCGGTTTTGTACAGTAACAAGGATCCATAAACACGAGTCCTCAGTGTCCTCAGTGTCCACAGTGTCCACAGCTCCAGGGAGGTGGGTGAGGGACAGGCTGACCTCACAACACTGGACTGATCGAACCCTAACCCATGGGGACAGGGTCTTCTTTTATTGTGTAACCCAGACCACCCTCCAGCAGACATTAAAAGGTGGGAGAAGAAGGAAGAGAAGAAGAGAAGCAGAGGTTCAGCACCACACACAGCAGCAGAGTGGTGTGCCTACACCTCTGGCCAGCAGATGGCAGTGGTGGACAGGAGCAGTGGTTCCTGCATATTCAGTCTGTCTTCAACTCAGAGTGCAGGACTGTGATGATGGAGCAGGGCTCTGGACACCCAGCTGACTCTTCAGCCATCCCACCCCTCAAATAAAAGCATTTTTAACTATGGCTCACACCTTAACATGGCAGCTCACGACTGTAGTGTGTGGATGGACCACTCTTTCACTGTCCCTGGCGTCCATGTTGAGTTACCCGAGTGTGTGACATGTGGAGAGAAACAGCTAGAGGGGATAGAAGAGCCAAAACAAGTCTCTGGAAGTTAAACTGCTGAAGAGCTGAGACAGCTAAAACCAGTAGAACTTAGTTCCTGATTCTTCTCCTTGAATTCCAGAGACACCACGAGGTGACACCAGCTTCTTAGGGATTTGGTTTCTCTGAAGCAGAACAAGTTTAGTTGTGGAGCTTGGAAGCTGTGTTTCTTTAAAGATGAAAATACTGTGTGTGTTTGGTGCAAAGTAGTGAAAAGGCCTGTTTGGTCTGAAAGTTGCAGCCCCTGTGTACTGCAGACTGTTCAGGACCGTAGTGGAGTTTTATTTTGGAGGTTTGTTATTCCTCAACCACCAAACGTAGCTGTTCCACTGGATATTAATCCAGAGCGCAGTACTCTTCACTGTGTGAGTATTGGTCTGGTTTTGATATCCTGCACAAACTGAACCTCCCATCAAAGCTGCCGATTCCGATCCAGAAGGTTTGGGTCCAGCTTGAAGAACCTGGGTTTTAAATGTTCAGTGTGAAGCAGCTGTGACTGGAGACAAGACAATACCACTGTCTTTACCACGCTGTCCTGCACCGTCAGCACAAAGTCCAGCTTCTCACACACTCGCCTCAAGTTTCAGTGCTCTTTCAACTGGCATTCCTTAATGTGGGCTTAAAGCCCCCCACCCCACCACCATTACCCCCCGCCCTTAAAGATCCCCCCACCCCCATTACCCCCCGCCCTTCCAGTTCCCACCACCACCATAACCCCCCGCTCTTAAGGATCCCCTCACCACCACCATAACCCCCCCTTAAAGATCCCCCTACCACCACCATAACCCCCCGCTCTTAAGGATCCCCCTACCACCACCACCATAACCCCCCGCCCCCTTCCAGATCCCCTCACCACCACCATAACCCCCCGCTCTAAAGGATCCCCCTACCACCACCACCATAACCCCCCGCCCCCTTCCAGATCCCCTCACCACCACCAAAACCCCCCGCCCCCTTCCAGATCCCCTCACCACCACCATAACCCCCCCTTAAAGATCCCCCTACCACCACCATAACCCCCCCCCCCCTTCAAGACCCCCCTATCACCACCACCATAACCCCTCGCCCTTCCAGATTCCCCTACCACCACCATAACCCCCCCTTAATGATCCCCCTACCACCACCATAACCCCCCGCCCCCTTCCAGATCCCCTCACCACCACCATAACCCCCTGCCCCCTTCCAGATCCCCTCACCACCACCAAAACCCCCCGCCCCCTTCCAGATCCCCTCACCACCACCATAACCCCCCCTTAAAGATCCCCCTACCACCACCATAACCCCCCCCCCTTCAAGACCCCCCTATCACCACCACCATAACCCCTCGCCCTTCCAGATTCCCCTACCACCACCATAACCCCCCCTTAATGATCCCCCTACCACCACCATAACCCCCCGCCCCCTTCCAGATCCCCTCACCACCACCATAACCCCCCGCCCCCTTCCAGATCCCCTCACCACCACCAAAACCCCCCGCCCCCTTCCAGATCCCCTCACCACCACCATAACCCCCCCTTAAAGATCCCCCTACCACCACCATAACCCCCCCCCCCTTCAAGACCCCCCTATCACCACCACCATAACCCCTCGCCCTTCCAGATTCCCCTACCACCACCATAACCCCCCCTTAAAGATCCCCTCACCACCACCAAAACCCCCCGCCCCCTTCCAGATCCCCTCACCACCACCATAACCCCCCCTTAAAGATCCCCTCACCACCACCATAACCCCCCGCCCCCTTCCAGATCCCCTCACCACCACCATAACCCCCCCTTAAAGATCCCCCTACCACCACCATAACCCCCCCCTTCAAGACCCCCCTATCACCACCACCAAACCCCCCCCACCACTATACTACTACTACCCCTCTCTGCCAGACCCCCATGGGGTAAAATGGATGGATGTTCAACTCGTGAAAACAAGCAGAGGAGAGAGCTTACACTGAGGCTGGTCGAACATACATATGTGTGTGTGTGTGTGTGTGTGTGTGTGTGTGTGTGTGTGTGTGTGTGTGTGTGTGTGTGTGTGTGTGTGTGTGTAAAGCATCTCCACACAGTGTGTTTCTGTGTGACATGACCGTCCTGACTTTATACTGTCGTCCAATGAAGGTCTGCTGTTTCTCTAATCCTCATCTGTTTCTGAACATCTCCACCTCCACCTCCACCTCCATCTACATCTCCACCTCCATCTACATCTCCACCTCCACCTCCATCTACACCTCTACAGTTATTGTGTTCAATGATTCCAACAAACTACAACCAGGCAACACCAACATCCTTCATTAGGGGGCAGTATTGAGCTCTAGGAGTTCTGAATTGTGGTAACACACACACACACACACACACACACACACACACACACACACACACACACACACACACACACACACACACACACACACACACACACACACACACACACACACACACACACACACACACACACACACACACACACACACACACACACACACACACACACACACACACTTTAATTAGTTACAGGTATTCTAAGTGTGTAAGGGTGTCCATGTATTGATAAATGACTACTTATTCACCGGGGTGATGTTAAGATGATTGCTTGGTCATAGGCTGGTTTTATATTCTAGAGATGGAAATATTCCATATTGTTCATTTAAAGGGGCCTGAAATAGGATTTGTAAAAGCGTGTAGTTTTTTCAGGTTTTTGTGAGATATGAGGCTCTTATTGTGTTGAGCAGCTGTTTTGACAGCACGGTGACATGGACCCGACGCTCCAGTCAACATCTGGTCCTGCACATTCATTCACACTGAGCAGAACAACTGGTCCATATTTGTGTGCTGAGGCTAACGAGGACAAGCAGTCCTGTCTGAGTTCCAGCACCAGTCTCTGTCTCTGTCTCTGCATCCAGTACGAGAGCAGGACATTCCTGATGTTCCTGACGGAGCGGAGCCCACGATGAGCAGCAACACCAACCCAGTCAAAGAGGAGAAACTGGGTCCAACCACTGGGACCACATGGACACAGTGAGACCAGACTGGACCAGGTTCACCTGATGGCTACCTGCACTCTAAATGTGGCTTCTATCTACCTTGATATCAGGACATCAACTAATGCCTGGCTGAAGCCCTGCCCCACAGGGAGCCTCTCTGGGAGGAGGTTCCTATCTCCCTTTATTTACACTACAGTTGGGCCAGAACCGTTATTAAGACGTCCCGCAGCATCTAAAATATCAGCGGGATCAGTTTCATGACCATCGTTAAAAAAACTATCTGCTGCACATACAAGCCTCTAGGGGCCAAATCTATTGGTCAATATAGATCCTTTAATGCCTAAATAATGGGTGTTTGTCCAACCCTTCTGTGTGCGGGGTTGACTTTTCAATGTAAAACTATCAGCAAGATAAAAGGCTTGTTTTCAGAGGGATTTGTGGAGATGAGCGTTAATCCAGTTTTTGGATGTGACGTCATCACGTGCAGCTCAGTACTTGAAGTGAAACAGAAGATACCAGCTCGTCTTCAGAGAGACTCCAGACGTCCAGGACGTCCAGTGGTCTGTAGAGCTACAGACAACTGGACTGCCAGAGTGCCATGAATAGAGCAGTGTTTCACCAACGTGCACATCGCTGCTGCTGCTGCTGCTGATTGATTGATTGATTATCTATCGATCTATATTTCTGGTCTGAGCTCTGTAGAAACTACAGACAAGTCACACACTGGTGAGTAAAGCATATGAGGAGAGGCTCTGTCTCATCACTTCATTAACTAAAGGTAGATTATTTTGTGTAACGACTCTTCATACTATTTACTGTGTAATACAGTGAAATGTACTGATATTGTTTTAATGAGAGATTTATGTTTGAAGGAGTAATCGGTGTGGACTTAAGGTGATTCCTAATGAGTGACAGTAATACTGTATACCTGGGAACATATCAAAATGTGGATACCACTGAACTGCAGTTTTCACTGTGTGCATAACAAAGCAACCACCAGGGCACCGAACAGCCTCTGTAATAGATCAGCATGAGCAGCATGATCAGCATGAGCAGCATGAGCAGCATGAGCAGCATGATCAGCATGAGCAGTATGAGCAGTATGAGCAGCATGATCAGCATGATCAGCATGAGCAGCATGAGCAGTATG
The DNA here is from genome assembly GCF_963383615.2 of Lipophrys pholis. NCBI lineage: Eukaryota > Metazoa > Chordata > Actinopteri > Blenniiformes > Blenniidae > Lipophrys > Lipophrys pholis. The sequence continues at coordinate 124,128 of NW_028292088.1, forward strand.
ATCAGCATGATCAGCATGATCAGCATGAGCAGCATGATCAGCATGATCAGCATGAGCAGTATGAGCAGTATGAGCAGCATGAGCAGCATGATCAGCATGAGCAGCATGAGCAGCATGATCAGCATGAGCAGCATGATCAGCATGATCAGCATGATCAGCATGAGCAGCATGATCAGCATGATCAGCATGAGCAGCATGAGCAGCATGATCATCTGAGACGGCTCAACTCACCGGAAATGAAGGAAATGCTCAGAAAACACTATCTCAACATTAGCAGGAGTTATTCTAAGTTTATATTCTCAAGAGACATTCGCATAAACGTCATTTTTAAGTAGGAGGTGTATTCAGTAGGAGGTGTATTCAGTAGGAGGTGTATTCAGTATGTGGTGTATTCAGTAGGAGGTGTATTCAGTATTCAGTAGGAGGTGTATTCAGTAGGAGGTGTATTCAGTAGGTGTATTCAGTAGGAGGTGTATTCAGTAGGAGGTGTATTCAGTATTCAGTAGGAGGTGTATTCAGTAGGAGGTGTATTCAGTAGGTGTATTCAGTAGGAGGTGTATTCAGTAGGTGTATTCAGTAGGAGGTGTATTCAGTAGGAGATGTATTCAGTATTCAGTAGGAGGTGTATTCAGTAGGAGGTGTATTCAGTAGGAGATGTATTCAGTATTCAGTAGGAGGTGTATTCAGTAGGAGGTGTATTCAGTATGAGGTGTATTCAGTAGGAGGTGTATTCAGTAGGAGATGTATTCAGTATTCAGTAGGAGGTGTATTCAGTAGGAGATGTATTCAGTATTCAGTAGGAGGTGTATTCAGTAGGAGGTGTATTCAGTAGGAGGTGTATTCAGTATGAGGTGTATTCAGTAGAAGGTGTATTCAGTAGGAGGTGTATTCAGTAGGTGTATTCAGTAGGAGGTGTATTCAGTAGGAGGTGTATTCAGTATTCAGTAGGAGGTGTATTCAGTAGGAGGTGTATTCAGTAGGAGGTGTATTCAGTATGAGGTATTCAGTATTCAGTAGGAGGTGTATTCAGTAGGAGGTGTATTCAGTAGGAGGTGTATTCAGTATTCAGGAGGTGTATTCAGTATTCAGTATTCAGTATTCAGTAGGAGGTGTATTCAGTAAGAGGTGTATTCAGTAGGAGGTGTATTCAGTAAGAGGTGTATTCAGTAGGAGGTGTATTCAGTAAGAGGTGTATTCAGTATTCAGTATTCAGTATTCAGTAGGAGGTGTATTCAGTATTCAGTATTCAGTATTCATTATGAGGTATATTCAGTAGGAGGTGTATTCAGTAGGAGGTATTCAGTATGAGGTGTATTCAGTATGAGGTGTATTCAGTAGGAGGTGTATTCAGTAGGAGGTGTATTCAGTAAGAGGTGTATTCAGTATTCAGTATTCAGTATTCAGTAGGAGGTATTCAGTATTCAGTATTCAGTATTCAGTAGGAGGTGTATTCAGTAAGAGGTGTATTCAGTATTCAGTATTCAGTATTCAGTAGGAGGTGTATTCAGTAAGAGGTGTATTCAGTATTCAGTATTCAGTATTCAGTATGAGGTATTCAGTATGAGGTATATTCACCCTCACCAGTCTAAACCAGTGTGAAGACAAACATACTATATTCAGCACTTTGAACGTCACAGGGAGTTTGTGAACTCTGACAGATAACAAGAGAACTAGTTCTGGTCGGGTTCAGAGTTCTGGTTTGTATCAGCGTGAGATGAAATGTGAGCTTGTCTTACCAATGAGACCATATGACAGGAACTTGTTGACTGAGGTGAGAGCGAGGCCTGTGATTGGTCCGGTGGTGTCCTCAGAGCGAACCACCTCCAGGAAAGGACGCAGGAAAACGTTGGGTTCAACGTCAGATAGTTCTGGAGGAGAAAGAACACACACACACACACACACACACACACACACACACACACACACACACACACACACACACACACACACACACACACACACACACACACACACACACACACACACACACACACACACACTTTAGTTTGTTACATCATGTCATGTAATGATAAATGAGTTTACTTCTGCATTCTGCTCCATTTGGAACCCGTTGTTTCCAACCGGCCCGGTGCCGTACACGTTTCCAACCGGCCCGGTGGCGTACACGTTTCAAACGGGCCCGGTGGCATACACGTTTCAAACGGGCCCGGTGCCGTACACGTTTCCAACCGGCCCGGTGCCGTACACGTTTCAAACGGGCCCGGTGCCGTACACGTTTCCAACCGGCCCGGTGGCGTACAGGTTTCAAACGGGCCCGGTGCCGTACACGCTCCGTTTCAAACGGGCCCGGTGCCGTACAGGCTCCGTTTCCAACTGGCCCGGTGGCGTACAGGTTTCAAACGGGCCCGGTGCCGTACACGCTCCGTTTTGAACGGGCCCGGTGGCGTACACGCTCCGTTTCAAACGGGCCCGGTGGCGTACACGCTCCGTTTCAAACGGGCCCGGTGGCGTACACGCTCCGTTTCAAACGGGCCCGGTGGCGTACACGCTCCGTTTCAAACGGGCCCGGTGGCGTACACGCTCCGTTTCAAATTATCAGCAGTGTTTTTATTTCTTGAGGAGGAAACTTCAGTTCAGTGTGTTTCTGAAGAAACTTCCAGAGTTCCTCAGGAGCACCGGGTCACGAGGGGAAGCAACAATACCAAACAGGTACAATAACAAGGGGGAAATTGTGGGAGTCACGCATGGCGCTGTGAAATGTTGTGCCAGAGGAGTGCTGGCCACAGCAACCCCTCCAGGATTAAGGCTCCAGAGAAGGAAAAACAAGGTCCACTTCAAACACACCGAGCAGAGCGTCCCACCAATGTTCCAAAGGACACATGTGACCGCCAAGCATCAGCTGAGATATCCAATCGGCTTGTTTAGAAATCAAATCTGAAATCACTCCCCACATGTTCACAGCCTCTGTATCGGCTGCCGGCTCACATGTAGGATCTGTTTGAAAAGCAAATCTCCTGCTTTCATCAGGGCTTTGATTTCAATCCTGGTTCAACGTGAAATCTTGCTTGAGTTTTGGTTTGGAGGGTGAAGGGTGAGCCAGGGTGTAAATTTAGCAACAGAAAATAAGCATGGAAGATGAAGTGTATGTGAAAAGGGAGGAAGGAAGCACCCCAGAGGCAGAGTCAGCAGCAGAGTGAGATACGTGCTGTTTGATGTGTCCTGAAAACTTTTAAAGGGGGTTTAGTGTCCCATTACTTTACAGTGTGAAAAAACATGTCGTGAGGCTGGAAGAGGGGTGCTCAAATGAATCTGTCAATAGATCCTGATGAAGACTTCATCAGAGGCGATCACCCTGTAAGTACTATGGCTGCGTTCCCAAAGACCACAGATTGGAAAACTCAATTGTGTTGTATTGATCCGGCTGGCCATCGGTGAACACGGGGCTGACGGCAGCGGTCCGCCTGTGGCCACCAGCAATCTTCTTAAATAAAGTCTAAATACAGGCTCTGCTGCTCCACTCCATCGCCAGGGCTTGTGAAAGAAAGAACGACGGCTGCAGCCATGCTGGAGCAATCATTCTCTAACCAGGTTGACCTCTGGCTGACATTGACCAAAGTAAGACCAAAAGATAAAAACCTGCAGGATTAAAGAGCTTCACCCAGCCGGGCATGTTGTCATCTCAGGGCTGGGTTTGCTGACTTGAGAGTGCGTACAAGTCTGAGTCCAGTTAAGCTTAATTGGTTGAAAAAAGAAAAAGAAAGAAAGGCTTGTGAAATGAGCCCATTAGGATGCACCATGAGCCTAATCCCATCTACCTTTACCACGCCAGGGCCCCATGGTTCTGCTCCGAGCTGCAGTGAGAGTATCCAGCCGTGTGTGGATTACCTCTCTAAATGACCCCGGCAAGGAAGGGGGGTGAACTTCGGCCCCCCAGGAGAGCACCTCAGGATGAGGCCGGCTCTCTTCAGAAGAGCAGCCATCTTTAACACATGCACATGTATTGGCAGTGGAGCAGAAAAGGCTTAGAACACATGGAGGAACCACAGGAGATGACTGTGGGCTGCACCTGATTGTTGACACCAGGAGGACAAAACAGGAGGAGCACTGGAATCACATCATCTCCACCCCAAACACACAGACACTGGATCTGTGGAAGACCCGTTTTCATTGAAGGTTCCAGGGACTTCACTCAGAACTACAAAGGTTCCTGTGCCCATTCAACCTTTCAGTTCACACCTTATCGACGGAGTTTGTTCAGTTTTGCTAATTATTGAGCATTGATGCTTTGCGGGCCACTGAGTGTGTCTGTCCAGTCCACAGGCCTGCTGCACCACAGCCCCCCCCTCTAGTTAATGTCCAATCACTGATGTGGCTCCGCCCACTCAACCATTCCACATGTCTTTTCCCTGACAGCCGATCACGCTCAGCACAGAAGAACAGTGGTGGGTCCAGGTGATCCGGAGTCGGGCCTGGTGTGGTTCAGCAGGTCTCAGTGAGCTTGTTGAGGTTCAGTCTCAGCATGAGCAGATCGATCTGGTTGTCCGTGACAGGACCCAGGAACAGACCTGGTATTTCTTAGTCTAGTTAGCACCTCTGTCTCTTTCCACGACACTGTTTCTTAAGATCTCAGTCACTTTGCCTTGCATCCTGGTTCAGTCCCACATTAGGGGTCCTCAGAAGATGGAGGTCCTAAGCCCTGTACTTCTGCCTTGGTGTGTTGCACAGACTGCTAGTACAAGTACAAGGTACTGGAGCTGAGAAGCAGCGGCACCACTGCCGCCGCTCTCTTAAAATAAAATAAATCAATAACAAAGGGAGGCAAGGCAAGCGCAGACAGAGGAGCTCCGGCTCCATACAAATCATTTTGTTTGCAGTTGGATACGACATTTCACAGGTTTAACAGAAAAGTCACTGTTTTTGTGTCGACAGCCATTAAAGAGTCAACGATCAAATGTTAACGTCTGCTGAAGTTAGAGGCTAACCTCTAATGCTATCCTCCAGAGGACTCTGGAGCTTAGCATTTAGCATAGTCCCTGCAGGACTCTGGAGCTTAGCATTTAGCATTGTTCCTGCAGGACTCTGGAGCTTAGCATTTAGCATTGTCCCTGCAGGAGTCTGGAGCTTAGCATTTAGCATTGTCCCTGCAGGACTCTGGAGCTTAGCATTTAGCATTGTCCCTGCAGGACTCTGGAGCTTAGCATTTAGCATTGTCCCTGCAAGACCTTGGAGGTTAGCATTTAGCATTGTCCCTGCAGGACTCTGAAAGTTAGCATTTAGCATTGTCCCTGCAGGACTCTGGAGCTTAGCATTTAGCATTGTCCCTGCAGGACTCTGGAGCTTAGCATTTAGCATTGTCCCTGCAAGACCTTGGAGGTTAGCATTAGCATAGTCCCTGCAGTGTGTCTCAGACTTCCAGAAAGCTCCTGAAGCTCTAAAGGTTCCACCAGTGAAGTGAAGCAGATCTTTGAGCTGCTTGAGGAGATGATCGCTGGTTCTTCTCAGACCTTCAACATGGACAACCAGCCTGAGCCTGGCTAGCTAGCAGCAGCGTGGCTCGCTAGCAGCGGCGTGGCTCGCTAGCAGCAGCGTGGCTCGCCAGCAGCAGCGTGGCTCCCCAGCAGCGGCGTGGCTCGCCAGCAGCGGCGTGGCTTGCCAGCAGCGGCGTGGCTCGCTAGCAGCAGCGTGGCTCGCTAGCAGCAGCGTGGCTCGCTAGCAGCAGCGTGGCTCGCTAGCAGCAGCGTGGCTCGCTAGCAGCAGCGTGGCTCGCTAGCAGCAGCAGGTCGGTGCAGGTTAATATCCAAAGTGTTGGCAAAGGCCTGTCGTCTGATGCTCTGCAGCTCCGACTAGTGGTGGGGGGATGAATGACAGCATGACAGTTATACTACACTTGGTGTGTAGATGAAAATCATTTCAGGTACTGACTGGTTTAGAGGGTTGTGAAAAGTTCAGCGGCATAGTCATTGTGTGTGTGTGTGTGTGTGTGTGTGTCACTCCGACACAGTTGGCAGGCTCTCAGCAAAATGGACTGAACACAGTAACACCATGTAGGGGGAGCAGCAGCGTTGGGTGGGGGGGTGGGGGGGTGAATCCCTCTCTTTGACCGACGCAGTGGCCCAAAACCAAACACTGATGGTTATTGATCTGGACCTAAAATGAAGAGTGTTGGTCCCTGGTCGCACCGCCGAGGCCGGCCGTGCTGAGGAGAGGCGAAGCTTTAACAAGACCTGCAAGGCTAAATGAAATCCAGGGAGAGTTCTGCTGCTCATCTGCTGAACAAAGTCCTGCACGACAGTACTCTGATCCATCTGTCTGAAGTTTGATCAACCTGAGCTCTCCTCCCCCCTCCCCCTCCCCCTCTCAGTTGATTCCTCTCTGCCCTCCTCAGTCCCTTCTATTCTCCTGGAAGAAATTGACACTTGTAGAAGGGGGCAATTAGGGTGGAACAATGCTATGGAGCTCCATATGGTCATTTCATGGGGCCACAGTGGTATTTTACAGATGCTTGGAACAATGCTTCTGCGCAACCTAAACAGGCAATTTGAAAGCCCCGGAGAAATTAAAACTTTTCCAAATGCTTGGAGGACGGCTGTAATGGCTACTGTTGGAGAGCATTTCCTTAAGGGCCACATGGAATTCAGTTTGCATTTGTATTTACAGAAGCACTCCAGCACTCAGTTGAAGGGAAAAGAAAATGTTAGCAATGCTGAGGCATCGATCACAGAGTCAGAGGTGCTTCACTTGACTTAAACATACTAAACCAAACACCATGACTTAGTGAAGTAGTTGAATACACCAGCCCACATGCCATTCCTTCAATTAAGCCTGGAGTTTAAAAAGCAGCCTGCAGCTCAGAGAAGACGTCCTGCAGAGTCTAAACATGGAGAGCAGCCTGGAGAGCTTCAGTGCAGTCAAACCAATAACATCTACAAGCAGGATTAATCCTGAGATTACTGGGATTAACCTTATTGTGGCTTCAAGAATGCACAGCAAGGACACATAATGCACTGTACGTCCATCCATTTTCTCCAGCTGATCCGTCTCCGGGTTGGGGGGTCTCAGTCTGAGCACCGTCACACAGATCACGGTTGTTTTACCAACAATAATTACAACTAATCTGCTTTTAGAGTGCAGTGCTCCTTTAATAAGGTAAAGCATTTCATAAGAAGTTCAGGGGACCCATGTTTAAAGTAGACTGTAAGAGCAGAACCATATTACTCTCTTGGTCTGAGTGTAAGACTGACCTTAGTTTTCTTTAGAAGTGTGGTGGTGTGAACATAGGAGGTCAGAGAGGCATCGGGTGCTGCTGTTTGAGGTCTTTATAGACCACAACACACCGAGGTGGTTTCAAACAGCACACATGAGGGGACTGTACAAGATGGCGGCTCCACCGATACGTCAGCTCAGCAGCCAATGATGTGTCGGTGTGCATACCTGTCTGCTCTGACAGGAGTGGTGAAATGATCCCAGCTCATGGGACTTTGAGGACATCCTTTCAAAAGGAAGCATGAAAACACTCCGTGATTGAGCATGGGGACAACAGATATGGACCTGTGTTTCTGCCAGGAGGTAAAACATATGCAGAGCTCTACACAATCTTCAATAAAACACTGGTCAAACTGCAGTGAGCTATAAATCTGAGAGTACTCCTTTCAGCAGGACGGAGTTTTACCTTAAAAAGTGGAGCAGGTGCATTGAAACAGCATGACTTCATTAGCAAGCCTTTCCTGATGTGCAGCGTGCCAGCCACTGTGCTGCTGCACCTGTTATCCTGTACAGAAACTGGTTTCTATGCTGCATACTTCACACAGAGGACACATTATTCCAGCAGCGGGCTGGCCGGGCCCCAGCTTGCACTTAATGTGTTTCCCAGCCTGCTGTCCCTCTGTGATGGATGGGCATACTTTACGCTCAGTCCACTTATAAATAACGGATGTTTTATCATGCTGAATTAAAAGCAATGTTTGGGCCTCACGGTGTGGCGTTTCAGAGAAGTGCTCTGCAAACCGTGACATGCAACTGCTCAGCCTCAGTGCTGGCTCCAGGAGGTTTCTCAGAATCAGATGGAAGGAAACATCCAACCTCATATACTGAATGTAAAAACACACGTAGTAAAGCTAACAGGGATAGAAAGGAGCTGGACATGGCTCAGGCAGCTCATAATGGTTAAAAACAGCTCCAAGGAAGTGAAGACAGCTGAAATAGTCAAAAGGTCTGAAAATGGCAGAGACTAAAAAGAAAGAAGAAAATGTACTTAACAAGTATCCAAAGAATAAAAGTGCTTCCTAATTGAAGTTCTTCTACTAATAAATGGAATATGAAGCTTTGTTTGGCTAATCCAACTTGAGTTGTACGAGTCTGTGGTCTCTGGCGCCTCCAGACTCTTTGTTTGATGTAAAGTGTGTAAAAGGTGCTCCTCTGGTGCTCCTCTGGTGCTCCTCTGGTGCTCCTCTGGTGCTCCTCTGGTGCTCCTCTGGTGCTCCTCTGGTGGGAACGGCTCCAGACGGCCTGAGCTGGGTTAGGGAAGCTTCCCCTTGTGAGTTTTCCTTCCTGGTGAAATATCTTTGTCCTTCACTGGAGCTGACAACACGTCACCTCTTTAAACATTTCTCCAGTTGACCCGCTGCAGCAGACATGCAGCCGTGGTTTCATTTCCATGCAGAAGTGTTTGCTGGAGGTGTCGCGGCGAGGTGCCCTTCAGAGCAGGCAGCCTTGTATTATCACCTCTATTTCCAGAAAAACAAACAGACAATTTCCATCCCATCCTCCTCCACGTCCCCGTCCCAATGTCAGGCCGTCTTGTTAAGATGCTGTCTGTGTGTGTGTGTGTGTGTGTGTGTGTGTGTGTGTGTGTGTGTGTGTGTGTGTGTGTGTGTGTGTGTGGGTGTGGGTGTGTGTGTGTGTGTGTGTGTGTGTGTGTACTGTGAGGAAACAGCCACGTAGAAGACGAGAGGATAAGTTTGTGAAGAACACTGACGGACGGATGAAGACAGGAGGAAAATAAGAGTGGTCCAAATGGATCACACCTACACACCAGAACCAAGTCCCCCTGAGGGCTTCTTCAGGAGGGCCACCCAAACCAGACCTTTACCCCTGTTCTGTAGAAAATGGTATGATCAAATGAGAATGACCGGATCGGCTGCAACTCTCCAAAGCTGTGGGTCCAGCCTAGTAACTAGTAGAACCTTCTCTTATCTGTGGATGGGTTAGTTTGGTGGGTTCTAGGAGGATGGGTTAGGAAGTCCAGGAAGGGGAGGTTAATCATTTTGACATGAAATGTAACTGTGTTGTTGTAATTGGTCCATAAGTAATGACACTACTTCAGAAAGATTAAAGTAAACAATCCAAAACAACGACGGAACAGGAAGCCAGTGAGACTCTGTGTGTGTGTGTGTGTGTGTGTGTGTGTGTGTGTGTGTGTGTGTGTGTGTGTGTGTGTGTGTGTGTGTGTGTGTGTGTGTGTGTGTGTGTGTTCTTATTTGTTTCACCTGCTGCACTCCTTCAGCTCCTCACTAATGGCATTCTCATGGGTGGGAGAGATTCCAGAGAGCAGGCAGTGTACAGGACGACTCAGCAGACAACACACACACACACACACACACACACACACACACACACACACACACACACACACACACACACACACACACACACACACACACACACACACACACACACACACACACACACACACACACAGGTGAAGTGTATTAAGACTCCTCCCAACATGGTGTGAGGTGGAAGCCAATGAATTCACTCTTTTTAGAATGTTGTACAGTTGACAAGCGACCCCCCTGATGGAGGCCGGAGGCTGGGGAGGAATGAGGAAGTGACGTAGGAGGAGGAAGGTGTTCTCTCTGTTCACAGGGAATGCTGCCTTTTCATATTGTGTTGGAGGGTTTTTTCAACACAGAATGATCATAGACCTATAGTAGTAGACTTAGTAGAAGGAAGTGACCAACCCACTAAAAACCAAACTTGATAGGAGAAGAGAGGGAGGGATTAGTCAGGGCCAGAGCCTTCAATGAAGCAAAATAAGACTAAACAAGATGCCATGTTCCAACCAATCCGTCAGTACTGGGTTCTTTCTAATTTGACCAAGGACAAGACATCAGTCAGCCAGTCACTACAACATGGTGCATTCTTGAATTTCCAAAAGAGGCAATGCCTGACTATTAAAGATGTGAATGTCATGATGCCCAACTGTGCAGTTTTTAATGGAACAGACTGATTGAACTGACAAAACACAGTGAGAAAGTCAAGGTATGCTGGTAGAGAGGAGTGAGAGAGACTGGTGTGACTCCTCCCTGAGTGGGTGAACCCTTCATTTGAATGAAAGTAGTCCCAGCACAGCTCATCAGCATTAATAGGCTGAGAGCTGAGTATTTAGAAGGGATGCTCGCTTCATACCCAGCCGACACTGACAGCAAATCCTCTGTGTGTGTTTAATAAATCGCAGCAGTTAGGTGGAATGGCTTAGTGTCAAGTCACCTAATGACTACATTATGAGCCTCAGCATTAGGAGGGATTAATGCTAATCTGGACTGTTTCAGTTTACCCTGGGCTGAAGGGCTGGCTGGTTCGAAGGGACTACTTCTATGTGCTCTGGTGGCAGGCAGCTAGTCAGCTACTGGGCAGGCAGGCGCTGCTAACTGACAGAACTGTGTTGGATTTGGTGCTGTACAGGACGAATAAAGTTGAATTGAATAGAAGCCAACAGCTCCACTAGAGCAAGAGACTGGACAGGAGGAACACACACGCACAGACACAGAGACACAGGGACAGACAGAGACACAGAGACACAGACAGACACAGACAGACACAGAGACAAAGACAGACACAGAGACACAGGGACACACAGAGACACAGGGACACACAGAGACACAGACAGACACAGAGACACAGGGACACACAGACACACAGAGACACAGACAGACACAGAGACAAAGACAGACACAGAGACATAGGGACACACAGAGACACAGGGACACACAGAGACACAGACAAAGACAAAGGGACACAGACAGACAGAGACACAGGGACACACAGAGACACAGGGACAGACAGAGACACAGAGACACAGACAGACAGACAGACAGACAGACAGACAGACAGACAGACAGACAGACAGTAAACGAGGCCTGCTCACCAGCCCAGGTTAGCACCATTACACTAGACGAAGAGTTGTTATTACTGTCCTGCGTCCCACACCACAGAAGTCTCATAACGTGGGCCTGAACCTTTCAAGAAGATCTGATGTGTCACCAAGAGTGTGCACTTACTTTAAGAGAGCAGAAAGACGTTTTGTCCAATGTGATGATTTACTGTCAGCTCCTTATTGAAAATACATGCAAGTACAGCAGAGTACATGTAAGCCCTCCATATGCAGCAGGCAGCCCTCTCCATGGTGACACGTGGTGACTGTGGAACAACAGAGGCTTCCAGCAGACATTCTGACGGTTGATGGCACACAGGCTCCATGAAGGGAAACACTAAAGCCTATCGGGTTTATCCCCACCGGGGCACTGGAGTGGTTGGAGATGTCCCGGGGTGGCTTAGCAGACCAAGGCGACAACTGTGCTAAATGACTCCCCTGGGGGGACTGCGTGTCTGCCATACTGGACCTGACCCTGGACTTCAGGGAAACTCAAGACCAGCAGGGAGTCAGGCAAGGAGGGCAAGCAAAGCACAACCTCCACACCTGTGTGTGAACATCTGAACGGTAAGACCAGGTCAAACTAATGCATCCAGGACAAATCCAGTCCCACAAGGTGGTACCGGCGGCTTTCTGACTGGACTCAGAGCTGGGCCATACAACAACATGTCACAAAAATAGTGACTGAACTGCAAACTGCCTGAAAACATGTTCAGTGTGCAACTTCTAGAACATGTGAAGCGTAGAAAGAGTTGAACAGCAGCTCTCCTGCCTCCATGAACTCCAGCTTCCCTTCCTTGTCCCAGCGTGTCTGCTGGAGGAGGAGCCGAGAGGCTGCAGAGGAGAAAAAAGGAGCCACTTCAGCGCTGCTCACATGGCAGAGCTGCTCCACTGATCTACAAAGTGCTGCTCCCTTGGGTTTGCTGTTTGTCATAAAACATCTCTCAGCACATAATTTGACCAAACTTGAGAGGCAAAAAGAGTGAAAAAGGAGTACAAACACGATTTCCTCACAGGGTGTTTTAGTGTGTTTGCCAGGAGTGCAGTAATCCTAAACCAAGCTGCTGGAGTGCCTCCTCACTAAATACTGTGAGCTAATGTCCCACAGCTGAGCACATGGAGGACACACCTCCTGTCCACACGTTGGACCCAGCACCGTGGCTGGACATTCCCTTTGGTTACAAAGCAACAGTACAAAGACTGAAGGTCCTCACTCCGTCACCTCCGCCTTCAGCAGGAGGAGATAGCTCCAGTAAACACTGGTCACAGAGTGAGGGGTGAGGGGTGAGGGTCCGGGGTGAGGGTGAGGGGTGAGGGGTGAGGGTGAGGGTTAGGGGTGAGGGGTGAGGGGTGAGGGGTGAGGGTGAGGGTCCGGGGTGAGGGTGAGGGTGAGGGTGAGGGTGAGGGGTGAGGGGTGAGGGGTGAGGGTGAGGGGTGAGGGTGAGGGGTGAGGGTCCGGGGTGAGGGTTCGAGTTAGGGTGAGGGTGAGGGTGAGGGTGAGGGTGAGGGGTGAGGGTGAGGGGTGAGGGGTGAGGGTGAGGGTGAGGGGTGAGGGTGAGGGGTGGAGGGTGAGGGTGAGGGTGAGGGTGAGGGTGAGGGGTGAGGGGTGAGGGTGAGGGGTGAGGGTGAGGGTCAGGCTGCTCCTCTGTAGTGACTCTAATGTTCCTCTGTAGTGACTCTACTGCTCCTCCTCTGTAGTGACTCTACTGCTCCTCCTCTGTAGTGACTCTAGTGCTCCTCTGTAGTGACTCTAGTGCTCCTCTGTAGTGACTCTGCTGCTCCTCTGTAGTGACTCTAATGTTCCTCTGTAGTGACTCTACTGCTCCTCTGTAGTGACTCTACTGCTCCTCTGCAGTGACTCTACTGCTCCTCTGTAGTGACTCTACTGCTCCTCCTCTGTAGTGACTCTACTGCTCCTCTGCAGTGACTCTACTGCTCCTCCGCTGTAGTGACTCTATTGCTCCTCTGCAGTGACTCTACTGCTCCTCCTCTGTAGTGACTCTACTGTTCCTCTGTAGTGACTCTACTGCTCCTCCTCTGTAGTGACTCTACTGTTCCTCTGCAGTGACTCTACTGCTCCTCCTCTGCAGTGACTCTACTGCTCCTCTGTAGTGACTCTACTGCTCCTCTGTAGTGACTCTAATGTTCCTCTGTAGTGACTCTACTGCTCCTCTGTAGTGACTCTACTGCTCCTCCTCTGTAGTGACTCTACTGCTCCTCTGTAGTGACTCTACTGCTCCTCCTCTGTAGTGACTCTACTGCTCCTCTGCAGTGACTCTACTGCTCCTCTGTAGTGACTCTACTGCTCCTCCTCTGTAGTGACTCTACTGCTCCTCTGCAGTGACTCTACTGCTCCTCCGCTGTAGTGACTCTATTGCTCCTCTGCAGTGACTCTACTGCTCCTCCTCTGTAGTGACTCTACTGTTCCTCTGCAGTGACTATACTGCTCCTCCTCTGTAGTGACTCTACTGCTCCTCTGTAGTGACTCTACTGCTCCTCTGTAGTGACTCTAATGTTCCTCTGTAGTGACTCTACTGCTCCTCTGTAGTGACTCTACTGCTCCTCTGTAGTGACTCTACTGCTCCTCCTCTGTAGTGACTCTACTGCTCCTCTGCAGTGACTCTACTGCTCCTCCTCTGTAGTGACTCTACTGTTCCTCTGCAGTGACTCTACTGCTCCTCCTCTGTAGTGACTCTACTGTTCCTCTGCAGTGACTATACTGCTCCTCCTCTGTAGTGACTCTACTGCTCCTCTGTAGTGACTCTACTGCTCCTCTGTAGTGACTCTACTGCTCCTCTGTAGTGACTCTACTGCTCCTCTGCAGTGACTCTACTGCTCCTCTGTAGTGACTCTACTGCTCCTCTGTAGTGACTCTATAGAGAATTATTGAGTTTCTGTCGTCTCTATTCTTGGTAAGAAAACCAGGATTAAATCCAAACCAAGAAAAGAGTTTCACTGGTTTACTTTCACTGACAACCTGCTGCTTCACCTGAAGCAAACTACTGAAGAGCTATGATGAGGTTCTGACACTGAGAAAACTACCAGTGCTTTGGGAACTGTCCAGGAGTAAACTACTGAAGAGCTATGATGAGGTTCTGACACTGAGAAAACTACCAGTGCTTTGGGAACTGTCCTGAAGCAAACTACCGGAGAGCTATGATGAGGTTCTGACACTGAGAAAACTACCAGTGCTTTGGGAACTGTCCAGGAGCAAACTACCGAAGAGCTATGATGAGGTTCTGACACTGAGAAAACTACCAGTGCTTTGGGAACTGTCCAGGAGCAAACTACTGAAGAGCTATGATGAGGTTCTGACACTGAGAAAACTACCAGTGCTTTGGGAACTGTCCAGGAGCAAACTACTGAAGAGCTATGATGAGGTTCTGACACTGAGAAAACTACCAGTGCTTTGGGAACTGTCCAGGAGCAAACTACTGAAGAGCTATGATGAGGTTCTGACACTGAGAAAACTACCAGTGCTTTGGGAACTGTCCAGGAGCAAACTACTGGAGAGCTATGATGAGGTTCTGACACTGAGAAAACTACCAGTGCTTTGGGAACTGTCCAGGAGCAAACTACTGGAAAGCTATGATGAGGTTCTGACACTGAGAAAACTACCAGTGCTTTGGGAACTGTCCAGGAGCAAACTACTGAAGAGCTATGATGAGGTTCTGACACTGAGAAAACTACCAGTGCTTTGGGAACTGTCCAGGAGCAAACTACTGAAGAGCTATGATGAGGTTCTGACACTGAGAAAACTACCAGTGCTTTGGGAACTGTCCAGGAGCAAACTACTGGAGAGCTATGATGAGGTTCTGACACTGAGAAAACTACCAGTGCTTTGGGAACTGTCCAGGAGCAAACTACTGAAGAGCTATGATGAGGTTCTGACACTGAGAAAACTACCAGTGCTTTGGGAACTGTCCAGGAGCAAACTACTGGAGAGCTATGATGAGGTTCTGACACTGAGAAAACTACCAGTGCTTTGGGAACTGTCCAGGAGCAAACTACTGGAGAGCTATGATGAGGTTCTGACACTGAGAAAACTACCAGTGCTTTGGGAACTGTCCAGGAGCAAACTACTGAAGAGCTATGATGAGGTTCTGACACTGAGAAAACTACCAGTGCTTTGGGAACTGTCCAGGAGCAAACTACTGAAGAGCTATGATGAGGTTCTGACACTGAGAAAACTACCAGTGCTTTGGGAACTGTCCAGGAGCAAACTACTGAAGAGCTATGATGAGGTTCTGACACTGAGAAAACTACCAGTGCTTTGGGAACTGTCCAGGAGCAAACTACTGGAGAGCTATGATGAGGTTCTGACACTGAGAAAACTACCAGTGCTTTGGGAACTGTCCAGGAGCAAACTACTGAAGAGCTATGATGAGGTTCTGACACTGAGAAAACTACCAGTGCTTTGGGAACTGTCCAGGAGCAAACTACTGAAGAGCTATGATGAGGTTCTGACACTGAGAAAACTACCAGTGCTTTGGGAACTGTCCAGGAGCAAACTACCCCAAAAGGTGGAGCAGATCAAATCAACTATTGAAGATAAGAGGAAAAGTCTCCCGTTCTCATCCGTCTTTATCTAAGATAACGATCTTACATAGAAACATGAGTAAAGCTGCTGGAAGGCTCAGCATGTGGATCAAATAGATCTTTGTGCTCATAAAGTTCAAATCACTGAACTCCACAGCGGAGGATTTTTAAAAAGCAGGAAAATCCTAGAAACACTGCTTTTCATTCATAAACTCGTCATTTAGGTGTCTGATCCAATCACAGACAAGATACCTCAACCTGCCTCACACAGGTGATACGAGCTTTTGTAAGGGTTAGGCTTAAGGTTAGGGTTAGGGTTTAGGGTTAGGGTTTAGGGTTAGGGTTAAGGGTTAGGCTTAAGGTTAGGGTTAGGGTTTAGGGTTAAGGGTTAGGCTTAAGGTTAGGGTTAGGGTTTAGGGTTAAGGGTTAGGCTTAAGGTTAGGGTTAGGGTTAGGGTTTAGGGTTAGGGTTTAGGGTTAAGGGTTAGGGTTAAGGGTTAAGGATTAGGCTTAAGGTTAGGGTTAGGGTTAGGGTTTAGGGTTAAGGGTTAGGCTTAAGGTTAGGGTTAGGGTTAAGGGTTAAGGGTTAAGGTTTAGGGTTTAGGGTTAGGGTTAAGGGTTAAGGGTTAAGGGTTAAGGGTTAAGGGTTAAGGGTTAGGGTTAGGATTAGGATTAAATATGTCCTCCTGGACAACTACCACATTTTGAAGTCTCACTTCTCTGGGAAAATCGGAGCAGAAGCCCTCCTGTTTAATCCAGCCGATCCACTGCAGAATATCTTTAAAGGGAATAAACGGATTCCTAATTCGCCCTTTATTTTCTTCAGATTACCAAAGTGAGGCCCAGAACTGCAGGTTTGCTTGCAGCGACAATGAGCACTGTAAGCTCCTAAAGGACATTAAGTTCAGCTGAATGAGGTGAAAGCTGCAGACGTGGTGAGGACTGAGAGGTGACTCCAAACACAGGCTGGAGCAGCCATGTTACTTTTAAAGAAATGACTGCTGGTCCCTTCACACTGAACTAACCCGAACCCATAACAATAAGAACCTAGGAGTGCCGTTATAGCAGCAGCAGGACTAGACTGGACCCAGAAGGACTGGACTGTAAATAAAGTGTAAATAAGTGAAGAGTTGAAAGAGCAGCTCCTGCAGGGTAACACACTCTGTAAGAGGCAATAGTGTTGACAGAGGTGCATGTTCCTCTTTCAAACCAGCAGACAGAGTCTTTCCCATAAAGTTGGTTTCTGCAGTGCAGTGTGTCTCCCTCACAGGCTCGTTCTGCACACGCAAGGCTGCGCCTATCCAATCCGACTGGCATCACGGCCATGGAATGCTGAAGTCCACATTTTTCCCATTCAGCAAGGAAAAACGGCCTTTCAAAGCCAATCAGCTAGAAATGTTGCTTTGTTTTTATTTTCCACTGAACTTCCTGGAACCTATTATGGAGCTGTCAGGGATGTATATTTAGCTATGGCAACACAGGGCCTCCTCGCCCCCTTGCGCCACTGGTCATGTCACCTCTGATAAACAGAAAAACAATTGGTTATCCCTTTTGTCACCTTTAAAGAAAATGGCGTGGGCCATGTGTCTGTGGGTGGAAGTGGCATCTCTGTCAACAACACAGGGGCGAGGGAGTGAAACCAGCAACCTTCAGCCTCACCAACACCAGCGTTGCTCATTAGTCCTGGATCAAACATTTCCACATCTGGGAGGAACAGGTAGGAGAGCGCAGGGCCGTGTGAACCACACATGAAGAGCTCCTCACAGCTGCTCCTGCCCTAGAGGAGCTGCTATGGAGCAGCAGTGAGAGCTGGCACTATGGAACAGTTTCCTGAGGAGAACGTCAAAGCAGAAGAGCTGAAAAAGGGCAGATTTATAGCAGAAAAGATCAAGATTTAAAGAGGTTTTCTCCATTCTTTTTTTGTTTTAAGGACTTCTCCCTGCTGGCAGGACCTTGTTTTCCACTTCAGTTCATCTAAAGCCTCAATAATGGCCTCCAGCACACCCCACCAGGAAGACTCTTCTTTTCTCATTTAAAGACTAGGGTCACAACTGTAACCTTCCTTTAACATTTTCAGAACTGTGGAGTCTGGTGACTTCTTAAGCCTGCTCCATGACCTGAAGCACAGATCTGTAAGCTTCATGGCCACCCTCTTCATCTGGAGCCACTTTTAAAATCAAGAAACTAATTCAAAACTGGAACTTGCAACTTAAGCAAAGTGTTCTGTAGCTGTTGTCGTCTCTTCCATTTCTCTGCTTTCACTACAGCTTCCACTTTCTCTCCACAAATCAAACGATGACAGCAGTGAAAACACTTGAATGAAACTCTGGAACTGTGAGCCAAGAGTCTGTGTGAAAAACCAAAAGGAAAAAGGTGATGAAGCTCTGGGCTGGGAGATGGCTGAGGTGAGGCTTCATGGAGCCGCCGCAGAGGAGCTGCAGAGTCCTGATCTGGACCAGACGGGTCCAGAGGACGGTGCTGTTTGAGCCCAGGATTAGTTTAACCTATACTTGACATCAACAGTAACATTGATGGTGTTAGTTCACAGGTTCATCCCCCTCGACCTCCGGAGCATGAGTCAGCGCAGCTGAGCCACACTTCATGCTGACCGCTAGTCCTTCCAGGTCATAAATTTAGGCACATTTCAACACCCCACTGCCGCCCTGCCGCCCTGCCGCCCTGCCGCCAGTTCAGCAGGAATGTTTACTGTTTAAAACCAACGTGCACATATCTGCATAGCTGGCATGGCTGCGAGCCGCCTGCAGCAAGCAGGCGCTGTTCAGACCGAGGCGGTCCAGCCAAGAGGCTCACGACTCTCTCACAGGGATCATGAAGCACAATGGGCTGATCTGGAGAGGAGGACCTCCACCTGCCATCCACCTGCAGGGGAGCCAGACTGCTCCTACTGTACTCTGTCATCCAGGTTAAACATAGCACTGACAGACTGACAGTGGCTGGATTCATGACTCAGCAATAAATCTTCTTTCTTAAATGAATTGGTACTTTTGCAAACTGTCTGAGCCACCAGAGAAGCTGGAGCGCAGAACCCTCATACTCAGCTCTGCTGCTCGTCCCACTAATGCTGCTTCCCTACAAATGCTCCAATAAAGTGGCGTTCCAATGTTCCAAAGGAGAACCAAAACACAACCAAAGACATACCTGCCTTGTTACCGTGAGAAGTTGAAGGTAAAAACCTCCTGGAACACAACAGTCCACATTCCAAACGATCTCAATCTTAATAATTCCACTGGGCATCAGTGTATGAAACTTCAATCAGCCATAACATTAGAAGCAGTGAAGGGGAATAATCCGGATTATCTCTTCAGTATGTAATCTATTAGTAGAGTGGGGATTGGAGAGAATCTGCTATTGATGGTAAGACGACTTGATCAGAACATTTCCAAACAGCAGCATTATCAAAGTGGGGATGATCCTGCAAACTATAATAAACATTTTCATCAAGAAGAGTCACGATTGTAAAAACTTCCACCAGGCGGGTTGAAAGCTGGTCAACAGGAGGAAGCAGGAAGTGATCCGACAGTGCTGCAGCAGTGGCAAATACAGCCAAAACACTCACTGGTGGAACAAAGCAATGGTGAAATGATCCACAAAACACAGCAGCAGCCCAGTGAAAGTGAAGGGGAGTTTATGAAAACATGGATGGAGATATGGTGTGGCCACAGAGCAACAAGCGGGAGGGAATCAGATAGATGACACGACCAGAACATCCAGAACACCAAGGCTCTGCTGCTGACACCTTCAGTGGTCCAGGAGTCCGTTCCTCAATGGGTCGGGGCAACAACACTGTACCAGACCCCTGGTTACCATGTCATGGCTGATTGGAAACCAAGAGGTCCGATAAGGTAAACCCGCAGCTTCACTCTGGCTGGTTCCACTGTCATCTCCTAGAGCCTCCAGGGAGATCTGATCAGATCTGATCTGATCTGATCTGATCTGATCTGATCTTACAGCAGAATATCACAAAGAGTCTCAGCTTCTTTTCTCTGCTCATTTCATCAACATACACCGTCTTGACCGTTTTTCAAAGAACTTCTCAGCACGTTTTTAAACTGACAGTTGCTTTATGCACATTACTGACAAGCTGTTTCTACAAACAGAGGGAGCTTTACTTCTAACCTGCCCACCAGAGCACCTCGGGAAACGCTCCAGGTTGAGACCAACATGAGGCTTCGTGTGCAGAAATAAACCGCAGGAAAGCATCAAACTGAAGATTAACTTTGACATTCTTTTAGTTTGTTGGAACAATGTGAGCTTAGTTTTATTGTCTGCATTAAAATGCAGCAATATCTGATTGATCAAGGCTGAATTGTTCTATAGAGATTATTGTCTTTATATTAAAGAATGTTGAGTAACATGGGAATCTGAACGTGTGTCTTTGGTTTAAACAGTTATCGTTTGGTATAAGTCTGAGTTTATAGAAACCATGTGGAGGCTGGGCCAAGTGTGCTTTGTTTCAAACATTTAAATATGGTCGCTGTGAGCCGTGTGTTTGAAAATCCTGTCCACTGTATAGAGCTTCATGCCACTCTATGATGAGCCCCAACATCATGACCATAGTAAATGAGGTGTCATGCAGATCAGAGCCAGCATTAATTCCTGCAGTACTTTTTAGCTGCAGTCTGGTGGAGGAGCCTTGGTGGCCCGGCACCCCGGCACCCCGGTACCCCGGCACCCCGGCACCCCGGCACCCCGGCACCCCGGCACCCCGGCACCCTGTCTTCCTTTCTTAGACCACTTGTGTCACGATCAAGAATTAAATCTTGTTTCCTCCAAGATGTCCTTCATGTGCTGCTGGTTGCACGCAGACCCAGACATTAAAGACATGCTGGTCTAGTTTCAAAGGGTGTCCACGTGGTCTGAAGACACCGAGCCAAACCGGCTGTCTCCACCTCAGATGAATGGATGCATGGCCGTGTGCTGAAAGAAGCCGTGGTCCGTGGTCCGGGCCGGGCCGGCCGGGAGCATGCTCGTACATATGGGCAGGTCTATTTTGCTTTCAGAGCAATCAACACCTCCTTGTTGTTCCCGGTTGTTAGCATGTCTGGCGCTCAGCTGCAGAGCTCAGGACGCCTCCTTTCCCTGTCAGCAGGGCAGCTTTACTCACAATTTGTTACCGGCAGTTCTGAGCTGCTCTATTTAAGAAGGGGAGCGTCAACAGCTCGAAAGCACTCCTGCTGCATGTGTCATCCTTTCTGATTCAATATTACAGCCTGTTGTTTAATCACCCCCACCCAGGGCGCCTGTCCACCTCAACCAGCAGCCCCCCCTCTGTTTGACCTATGTCACCTTTACAGCACACGGGGCTCCAAACCCCCAGCTGCAGCCCACAAATAGGAGCGCTGCTTTTAATCCTGGAAGTCTACTGTGGGCCAAGCGCATGCTGTCAGGGTCCTGTTCTCAGCTCAAGATGGGGGGGGGGGTCACTTCACAACACATTTCAGGACAAAACTGGGCTGTGTGGCAGGACTGGGGCCTTTTGTTTACATCACAACATTGTGAGCCTTAAAAATGGTTCCCAGAGTGCAACTTTCTGAAACACCCACATCGGAACTTTTATAAAGCATGCAGTTCTGCTCAGGAGCTCCACAGTCGCAGTCTGGAGACGCATGAGTAGATACCGATACTCCCTACAGATACTGAGTGGACCTCTGCCGTGAAGGAGGACAGAGAAACGGAGCAGACAGCGCTACGTCCTGCTGTGTGTGGTTACAAGACCCAAACCCAGCACCAACAAGAGGAATGAGTGTTTTAAACTATTCTTATGTGTGTATCAGCCTTCACCAGAATGATGCTGTCTGCATGTTTCATTTAGCAGAACATTTCACTTGTTAGCCATGTTTAATGAAATACTACAGCACCCTGATTTATTAGAACAAGTCCACAAAATGTCCGAAGCAATGACTAAAATGGGTAAAGCGAAGAGAATAGCTTCAACCTCTAAAATATCTTACCTCTTCAAATGCTCATTACGGAATACCAAGGACTACAAAGATTAAACAGCTGAAAACAGGGGGCTAAAAATGTTCTTATAGTTCTTAATGTCATTACTACAATCTATGAAACTCAACATGAAGGTTTTCAATCTCGCTTCACTTTAAAAGTTGAAGCATATTTAGCAGCTCTGGGTGGATTTTATTTGGTAGAACATTGATAAAGATGCTTTTTGTGGTTGTGAAGGTTGCAGATCTTGAGGTTAGTTTCTTGGAGCTGGACTCAGCAACAGCCAATCAGAGGATAACATGACAGATATCTGTGATCACTGTCATATCAGACAGACAAGGAAACAAAGGTTGCTATGGGAACGCAAGTCCTGCTTGTAATAGAATAAAAAGCAGTTGTTAGTGAAGTGAGACCAACAACAAATACACTGTGTATGGAATACGAGTGAGCACGTCTGTCTGTCTCTGTGAATCCTGGCTGAGACCAACATGAGATTCAATGCTTAGCTAATTGGAAATGTGTATTACAACATCAGTGGTCGCAGCACCCGCATGGGGCATGAAATAACGAGCAGCTGTGTGTGTGAGTGTGTGTGTGTGTGAGTGTGAGTGTGTGTGTGTGTGTCTGTGTGTGTGTGTGTGAGTGTGAGTGTGTGTGTCTGTGTGTGTGTGTGTGTGTGTGTGTGTGTGTGTGTGTGTGTGTGTGTGTGTGTGTGTGTGTGTGTGTGTCTGTCTGTGTCTGTGTCTGTGTGTGTGTGTGTGTGTGTGTGTGTGTGTGTGTGTGTGTGTGTGTGTGTGTGTGTGTGTGTGTGTGTGTGTGTGTGTGTGTGTGTGTGTGTGTGTGTGTGTGTGTGTGTGTGTGTGTGTGTGTGTGTGTGTGTGTGTGTGTGTGTGTGTGTGTGTGATGGCTGCTGAGAGGTTTATTAACCCAGTCCATCAAGGCAGTGTGGGATTCACACCGAGACACTGAAGGCTTAAGGATGTGAGCGCCACACAAGCAAGACAGCTCCTCTCCAAAATACTAATACAGGCCCTTAATTTCCAGCACAACAACTCTACCACATCTTCCACCACAGCAGCCCCCCCACTCCAGGCCTGCTCAGAGCTGGGGCCCGGCAGTGGCTGCATCCACAGCTTGGATTCCACCGGCTTTTCTGTCCTCCTGAGGAGATTATCAGGAGCAGTCTCACTCCTTTCTATTGTAATTCACACTGCAGCACACTGTATGTTTATGATAATGACCAAGACAAGCTGCTTTACAGGACCTGACCCTACGGAACTCTCCATATGGAATTACAGGGCTCCGGTAAAGGTGCAGAGGACCTGAAGATCCTTTCCCAGTCCTTGGTCCCATAAAGACACTAAACAATACAGCAGCACCAGTAAGTCACCAGTGCTCACGCACTGCTCACATGACACAAGAGTCTTAGTCGCTGGATGGCTGCACGACAGGTGATCAACTATAATGTGTTTGAAAATGACAATGTCAATATGAACCAACACTGCAGTATCTGATGGGAATGAATTCCTACGTGTGACGTTCTGCCACCATTTTCACTGTTGACTACATTATTTACACTGGCCAAGTCCTTTTAAACAAGAAAGTGAAACACAGAACTTTGTTATCATTTAGTACTAATTGAGTATTCTGAAATGAAATACAAAGTGTGTATTCAGGTCCATTTGAAGCCTTTAATCTCAATTTTTAACACTATCAGATTTGACAGTCTGCTGAAGTTGGAGGCTTATTGCTCCCTGCTAGACTCTAGAGCAGGGGTCTCAAACTCAATGGCCCCGGGGGCCGCTGGAGGCAGTCTGGCTGAGGCTGGGCCGCATCAGGGATTCCACCAAAAAGGTGTACAAAAAATCCTGAAATGTCATTATTAAGAGTTTTAATGAGTTCTTCTGAACATGAATGGAACCTTGAATGTAGATCATAAACGCTCCTCTGGTTTCTCTTGCCTACACATATTGGTCCCTCCAGATGTGGAGCGCTAACTTTCAATAAATTCACATATTTAAGGACGTCTACTTTAATACATAGTTGGACATGGAATGATAACTGATAAGTACAATAGAACATGCTAGTCTCTCATGATCCTAAAACCGTCAAGCGATACAGAGAATAAAACGGTTTGTTCAGAGTCTGTCATGGGATAGTCTCTGTCCGCTCTGCGATCAGGGAGCGGATCGCCGCAGCGCGTCGTGGGAGTCTCTGTCCGCTCTGCGATCAGGGAGCGGATCGCCTCACCGCAGCGCATCGGATCGCCGCAGCGCATTGTGGGAGTTTCTGTCCGCTCTGCGATCAGGGTGCGGATCGCCTCACCGCAGCGCATCGGATCGCCGCAGCGCATTGTGGGAGTTTCTGTCCGCTCCGCAATCAGGGTGCGGATCGCCTCACCGCAGCGCATCGGATCGCCGCAGCGCATTGTGGGAGTTTCTGTCCGCTCTGCGATCAGGGTGCGGATCGCCGCAGCGCATCGTGGGAGTCTCTGTCCGCTCCGCAATCAGGGAGCGGATCGCCGCAGCGCGTCGTGGGAGTCTCTGTCCGCTCTGCGATCGGGGAGCGGATCGCCGCAGCGCGTCGTGGGAGTCTCTGTCCGCTCTGCGATCAGGGAGCGGATCGCCTCACCGCAGCGCATCGGATCGCCGTAGCGCATTGTGGGAGTTTCTGTCCGCTCTGCGATCAGGGAGCGGATCGCCGCGGCGCATCGTGGGAGTCTGTCCGCTCTGCGATCAGGGAGCGGATCGCCGCAGCGCGTCGTGAGAGTCTCTGTCCGCTCTGCGATCAGGGAGCGGATCGCTGCAGCGCATCGTGGGAGTTTCTGTCCGCTCTGCGATCAGGGAGCGGATCGCCGCAGCGCGTCGTGGGAGTCTCTATCCGCTCTGCGATCAGGGAGCGGATCGCCGCAGCGCGTCGTGGGAGTCTCTGTCCGCTCTGCGATCAGGGAGCGGATCGCCGCAGCGCGTCGTGGGAGTCTCTGTCCGCTCTGCGATCAGGGAGCGGATCGCCTCACCGCAGCGCATCGGATCGCCGCAGCGCATTGTGGGAGTTTCTGTCCGCTCTGCGATCAGGGAGCGGATCGCCGCAGCGCATCGTGGGAGTCTCTGTCCGCTCCGCGATCAGGGAGCGGATCGCCGCAGCGCATCGTGGGAGTCTCTGTCCGCTCTGCGATCAGGGAGCGGATCGCCGTGGCGCATCGTGGGAGTCTCTGTCCGCTCTGCGATCAGGGAGCGGATCGCCTCACCGCAGCGCATCGGATCGCCGTAGCGCATTGTGGGAGTTTCTGTCCGCTCTGCGATCAGGGAGCGGATCGCCGCGGCGCATCGTGGGAGTCTGTCCGCTCTGCGATCAGGGAGCGGATCGCCGCAGCGCGTCGTGAGAGTCTCTGTCCGCTCTGCGATCAGGGAGCGGATCGCCGCAGCGCGTTGTGAGAGTCTCTGTCCGCTCTGCGATCAGGGAGCGGATCGCCGCAGCGCGTCGTGGGAGTCTCTGTCCGCTCTGCGATCAGGGAGCGGATCGCCTCACCGCAGCGCATCGGATCGCCGCAGCGCATTGTGGGAGTTTCTGTCCGCTCTGCGATCAGGGAGCGGATCGCCGCAGCGCATTGTGGGAGTCTCTGTCCGCTCCGCGATCAGGGAGCGGATCGCCGCAGCGCATCGTGGAGTCTCTGTCCGCTCTGCGATCAGGGAGCGGATCGCCGCAGCGCGTCGTGGGAGTCTCTGTCCGCTCTGCGATCAGGGAGCGGATCGCCGCAGCGCATTGTGGGAGTTTCTGTCCGCTCTGCGATCAGGGAGCGGATCGCCGCAGCGCATCGTGGGAGTCTCTGTCCGCTCCGCGATCAGGGAGCGGATCATCAAATTTGAGACCCCTGCTCTAGAGGTTAGCATTTAGCATTAGCATCACCCCTGCAGCACCTTCCAGAAACGTCCTGAAGCCTGAAGAGCTCCAATCAGTGAAGTGCTGCAGGGATTTGAGCGGGTTGTGGTCTTCTCAGATCTTCAACATGTCCAACTAACCAGCAGCTAGCAGGTTAAAGGGTTCCTTCAGGTGACTTTAGTAGAATCGTGCCGTACAGTGTGGTCAGTTGAGAACTTCTAGGACTCCTAAACTCAGTCTGTAGGAGCCTTTAGGATGACACCCGAGACAGTAAAATGTGGAATTTATGAGGCAGCTTATGTCTGTGAGTTCACTGATTTTCATCAGAAAGAATGTTTACACACTAAAAATAGAAAAAGACATAAAGAGCAGGTCATGTCAACAGGATTCATGTGCTCCCTAACTCTGCCCCGTGCACAGCTAAACTTAGAGGCGCACTGAAAACCTACACTCACACCTTCAGAAGGTGTCAGCACCGGCTTGTACCGACGCTCTTAAAAATGCTTTTCCGCAAATCAACATGTCACCGCATGCTGCCCACCAGCCTGTTTTTAGAGTAGAGCTCCACAGCGGAGCTGGCTGAGGATCCAGAGGTGTTGAAACATCCCAAACCCACCTTAATACCCCCGTTTTATTAACGCTCCCAGCTCAGCTGGGAGTAATTAAAGCAACACTCAACGGGAAGTCCATTATCTGAGGAGTGAGGCTGGAGGTGGCTGTGCATCGGGGTATCTGCCGTGTGCTGAACCACAATTACCACCTCATAACTACAAGCTTAACAGAACACTAAAACCCAATCCAGGTGGTGCAGAGAGAAACTCTAAATCTTCAGCATCCAGAGCTGACAGCACAGAGAAGGTCTAGACCTGCACTGATCCTCTCTAAACTCTGGGAGCTCAGCCTGGAAAACTGAACAGCAAGTGGTGGAGGGACATCAGCAACGGTGGCCTAGAGGGTCCAGAGGCCGCCTTGGGATTGGAAGTTAGCAGGTTAGAACCCCGCAGGGAGCTGGGAGTAGGTAGCAGGGAGCAGGGAGTAGGGAGTAGGGAGCAGGGAGTAGGGAGCAGGGAGCTGGGAGTAGGGAGTAGGGAGCAGGGAGCTGGGAGTAGGGAGCAGGGAGTAGGGAGCAGGGAGCTGGGAGTAGGGAGTAGGGAGCTGGGAGTAGGGAGTAGGGAGTAGGGAGCAGGGAGCAGGGAGTAGGGAGCAGGGAGCTGGGAGTAGGGAGTAGGGAGCAGGGAGTAGGGAGCAGGGAGCAGGGAGTAGGGAGTAGGGAGCAGGGAGCTGGGAGTAGGGAGCAGGGAGCAGGGAGTAGGGAGCAGGGAGCAGGGAGTAGGGAGTAGGGAGCAGGGAGTAGGGAGCAGGGAGCAGGGAGCAGGGAGTAGGGAGCAGGGAGCTGGGAGTAGGGAGCAGGGAGCAGGGAGCAGGGAGTAGGGAGTAGGGAGTAGGGAGCAGGGAGTAGGGAGTAGGGAGCAGGGAGCAGGGAGTAGGGAGCAGGGAGCAGGGAGCAGGGAGTAGGGAGCAGGGAGTAGGGAGCAGGGAGTAGGGAGTAGGGAGCAGGGAGTAGGGAGCAGGGAGCAGGGAGTAGGGAGTAGGGAGCAGGGAGCAGGGAGTAGGGAGAAGGGAGTAGGGAGCAGGGAGTAGGGAGTAGGGAGTAGGGAGCAGGGAGCAGGGAGTAGGGAGTAGGGAGTAGGGAGCAGGGAGCAGGGAGCAGGGAGTAGGGAGCAGGGAGCAGGGAGCAGGGAGTAGGGAGCAGGGAGTAGGGAGTAGGGAGCAGGGAGTAGGGAGCAGGGAGTAGGGAGTAGGGAGCAGGGAGTAGGGAGCAGGGAGTAGGGAGCAGGGAGTAGGGAGTAGGGAGCAGGGAGTAGGGAGCAGGGAGTAGGGAGTAGGGAGCAGGGAGTAGGGAGCAGGGAGTAGGGAGCAGGGAGCTGGGAGTAGGGAGTAGGGAGCAGGGAGTAGGGAGTAGGGAGTAGGGAGCAGGGAGCAGGTTAGAACCCTGCAGGGAGTAGGGAGTAGGGAGCAGGGAGCAGGGAGTAGGGAGCAGGGAGCAGGGAGCAGGGAGTAGGGAGCAGGGAGTAGGGAGCAGGGAGTAGGGAGTAGGGAGCAGGGAGTAGGGAGTAGGGAGCAGGGAGTAGGGAGCAGGGAGCAGGGAGCAGGGAGTAGGGAGTAGGGAGCAGGGAGCAGGGAGCAGGGAGTAGGGAGCAGGGAGCAGGGAGCAGGGAGTAGGGAGCAGGGAGTAGGGAGTAGGGAGTAGGGAGTAGGGAGCAGGGAGTAGGGAGCAGGGAGTAGGGAGCAGGGAGCTGGGAGTAGGGAGTAGGGAGCAGGGAGTAGGGAGCAGGGAGCAGGGAGTAGGGAGCAGGGAGCTGGGAGCAGGGAGTAGGGAGTAGGGAGCAGGGAGTAGGGAGCAGGGAGCAGGGAGTAGGGAGTAGGGAGCAGGGAGCAGGGAGTAGGGAGCAGGGAGTAGGGAGCAGGGAGTAGGGAGTAGGGAGCAGGGAGTAGGGAGCAGGGAGTAGGGAGTAGGGAGCAGGGAGTAGGGAGCAGGGAGTAGGGAGCAGGGAGCTGGGAGTAGGGAGTAGGGAGCAGGGAGTAGGGAGTAGGGAGTAGGGAGCAGGGAGCAGGGAGCAGGTTAGAACCCTGCAGGGAGTAGGGAGTAGGGAGCAGGGAGCAGGGAGTAGGGAGCAGGGAGCAGGGAGCAGGGAGCAGGGAGTAGGGAGTAGGGAGCAGGGAGTAGGGAGTAGGGAGTAGGGAGCAGGGAGCAGGGAGCAGGGAGTAGGGAGCAGGGAGTAGGGAGTAGGGAGCAGGGAGTAGGGAGCAGGGAGCAGGGAGCAGGGAGTAGGGAGTAGGGAGCAGGGAGCAGGGAGTAGGGAGCAGGGAGCAGGGAGTAGGGAGCAGGGAGTAGGGAGTAGGGAGTAGGGAGTAGGGAGCAGGGAGTAGGGAGCAGGGAGTAGGGAGTAGGGAGCAGGGAGTAGGGAGCAGGGAGTAGGGAGCAGGGAGCTGGGAGTAGGGAGTAGGGAGCAGGGAGTAGGGAGTAGGGAGTAGGGAGCAGGGAGCAGGTTAGAACCCTGCAGGGAGTAGGGAGTAGGGAGTAGGGAGCAGGGAGCAGGGAGCAGGGAGCAGGGAGTAGGGAGTAGGGAGTAGGGAGCAGGGAGTAGGGAGTAGGGAGCAGGGAGCAGGGAGTAGGGAGTAGGGAGTAGGGAGTAGGGAGTAGGGAGTAGGGAGTAGGGAGTAGGGAGTAGGGAGTAAGGAGTAGGGAGCAGGGAGCAGGGAGTAGGGAGTAGGGAGTAGGGAGTAAGGAGTAGGGAGCAGGGAGTAGGGAGCAGGGAGTAGGGAGCAGGGAGCAGGGAGTAGGGAGTAGGGAGCAGGGAGCAGGGAGCAGGGAGTAGGGAGTAGGGAGCAGGGAGTAGGGAGTAGGGAGTAGGGAGTAGGGAGCAGGGAGTAGGGAGTAGGGAGCAGGGAGCAGGGAGCAGGGAGCAGGGAGCAGGGAGCAGGGAGTAGGGAGTAGGGAGTAGGGAGCAGGGAGCAGGAAGCAGGGAGTAGGGAGTAGGGAGCAGGGAGCAGGGAGCAGGGAGCAGGGAGTAGGGAGTAGGGAGTAGGGAGTAGGGAGTAGGGAGTAGGGAGCAGGGAGCAGGGATTAGGGAGTAGGGAGCAGGGAGCAGGGAGCAGGGAGCAGGGAGCAGGGAGCAGGGAGCAGGGAGTAGGGAGCAGGGAGCAGGGAGTAGGGAGTAGGGAGTAGGGAGCAGGGAGCAGGGAGCAGGGAGTAGGGTGTAGGGAGTAGGGAGTAGGGAGTAAGGAGTAGGGAGCAGGGAGCAGGGAGTAGGGAGTAGGGAGTAGGGAGTAGGGAGTAAGGAGTAGGGAGCAGGGAGTAGGGAGCAGGGAGCAGGGAGCAGGGAGCAGGGAGCAGGGAGCAGGGAGCAGGGAGTAGGGAGCAGGGAGTAGGGAGTAGGGAGCAGGGAGCAGGGAGCAGGGAGCAGGGAGTAGGGAGTAGGGAGTAGGGAGCAGGGAGTAGGGAGTAGGGAGCAGGGAGTAGGGAGTAGGGAGTAGGGAGCAGGGAGTAGGGAGTAGGGAGCAGGGAGCAGGGAGTAGGGAGTAGGGAGCAGGGAGCAGGGAGTAGGGAGTAGGGAGTAGGGAGTAGGGAGCAGGGAGTAGGGAGCAGGGAGCAGGAAGCAGGGAGTAGGGAGCAGGGAGCAGGGAGCAGGGAGCAGGGAGCAGGGAGCTGGGAGTAGGGAGTAGGGAGTAGGGAGTAGGGAGTAGGGAGTAGGGAGTAGGGAGCAGGGAGTAGGGAGCAGGGAGCAGGAAGCAGGGAGTAGGGAGCAGGGAGCAGGGAGCAGGGAGCAGGGAGCAGGGAGCTGGGAGTAGGGAGTAGGGAGTAGGGAGTAGGGAGTAGGGAGCAGGGAGCAGGGAGCAGGGAGCAGAGCTGCGAGCGCTCACTACTGTGGGTCCCTGAGCGTCATCCTGGAGTGCCGTAATGGAGTGGCCGCACCGCTGCACCCTACAAATAGGATTCATGAATGTAGAAAAAGGAATTTCCTCAAGGGGACTAATAAAGTCTGATTAATTAGTTCTGACAAGGTTTCCAATGATGCCTCTTCATATTTGGACTCTCTTGTATGGAGGACCGATGGCTGGACTCAGACCGCCAGCTCTCACAAACTGTCACGTGACTGATCGTCCATTGTTAGACAACAAATCCACCGTCTGCTTTTTAATGCCCTCCATAGAGGGTCATGAACTACTGCAAGATCCTAGCACACTGACAACCAGCCTCTTTTGACTTGTGCTCCACAATGGTGGCTGCTCATGTTGTGAACTACTGTGGAGTGGGTCTCTGCTTTCATAAAGTGAGCCAAAACCAAGAAACAGATTCTGCTGATTGTTCATGAATTAGATGGTGCTGGAGTTATGTTTAGAGTATTTAAAAATGGCTTCCTGTTTAATGTGAAGCGTAACATCCCGGTACGTTTGTGTGATTAGTGGGTAGCTTGTGGCAGAGCTCTCCATCCACATCCAGAACAAGGGAACCTGTTTGAAGGGTTAAACAGACCCAGTATTAGCACAACTAGTAAATGACCACCATTTGTAAAGTTAAACACGGTTACCCCCTACCTGAACCAGGGTTTGAATCCTCCCCCACAATCTGTCTGTCCTCTAACCCCAACCGGACCAGCACTCTCCACCTCCCAGACTGGCTCTGCAGGTTTCTTCCTGTTCAGAGGGACTTTCTCCTTTCTGCTGTCGCTCATGGAATTGTTGGGTTTTCTCTGTAAAAGGGCCTTGAGTTGACTGCATTGTATTTGGCGCTATACAAATACATTTGCATTGAAAGTTGAATTGATTAAAATGACAAAAAGATCAAAAATGAAAACAGCTAAACAGAAAACAGCAACTACAAATCCTGAAAACGGTTAAGAAGGGTGGAAATAGTCAAATGGATCTAATGAAATAGGCCTTCAGCTCAACCCCCCAAATCCACTATGAACAGATGTGAAAGGTAAAAATAGTGGTGAAAGGTGTAGCTCCTGCTTGTTTTTACATTTCATATTTAGTTTATCAGCTGGGATGTCTTCACTTTTACAGATGAAAATATGTTGTGGTTTCACATGTGGGAGACAATGTTTGGTTATAAAATAGTTCTGGGCAATCGATTTATCAAATTTGGAGCGAAAAAGATTTTTATTTTGCAAATTCTACTTTTTTTTTACCGCCACAGTTTTTCCTCATTTTTCGCATTGCGTTCTACCATCCCTTCTGGGTTTCTGCAGTTGCTCTTGTACTTTTGCTGAAACTTGGATGAGCCTTTTTATTTGGGGATTGTTTATATGCATTCTACTCTGAGGACAATATCTGATGGCTGCAGTCTTTTTAAAGTGCATTGAGAAAAAAAAATCAAAAATCGACTCGATCCTGGAATTTTTCTTAAGAAATGTTCTTTTGGGCCAAATGGTCTGGTCCTGGTATAAAGGTTAGACCTCTGGTCTGAGTCCCAAACCAAAGGAAAGACGGCTGAGCTGAAACTGACTCCGACATCCCTGCAACTCAAAGAGCAGAACAAATGAAGGTGGATTGAACCAGCTGAACGTTTCAGCCCCCACCCCGCTCTCTTTAGCCTCAGAGCGGGGTGGGGGCTGAACGTTTCAGCCCCCACCCCGCTCTCTTTAGCCTCTGGTTTGGGACTCAGAGCTGGGTGGGGGCTGAACGTTTCAGCCCCCACCCTGCTCTCTTTAGCCTCAGAGCGGGGTGGGGGCTGAACGTTTCAGCCCCCACCCCGCTCTCTTTAGCCTCTGGTTTGGGACTCAGAGCAGGGCGGGGGCTGAACGTTTCAGCCCCCGCCCTGCTCTCTTTAGCCTCTGGTTTGGGACTCAGAGGGGGGTGGGGGCTGAACGTTTCAGCCGCTCTCTTTAGCCTCTGGTTTGGGACTCAGAGCTGGGCGGGGGCTGAACGTTTCAGCCCCCACCCTGCTCTCTTTAGCCTCTGGTTTGGGACTCAGAGGGGGGTGGGGGCTGAACGTTTCAGCCCCCACCCCGCTCTCTTTAGCCTCTGGTTTGGGACTCAGAGGGGATAGTTTGTTTTGTCCACATCTTGCCCACTGTTCCTGTCGTCACCTCAGGTCCTCCGCGGCACCTTGGACCCGCTCTTCCATCTGACCTGCAGCCCCCCCCCCCCGACACACTGCAGACACCCGGGCTGAGATGATTAATAGCCCTCTGCTGGGACTCTCCATCCGCTCAGCACATTGTTGAGAGGCTGTGAAACAGGACAACAGTTGCATCCCCTCTTCACACGAAGCCTAAGCCCTGCCTGTCAGTCCCTGGTTAGGAGACTGTTAACTGGCCAGATTTACAGCTACTAACCAGCACTAGGGGGCAGCCAGTGCAGGGTGGGGGGCGTGCCCAATTAATCACAGCATTTTAATGGGGACTTTTACAACTACCAGCACACATGCCAGCCTTCTGATAGCACTTGTACAATCCATGGAGTGTCCCATCAACCAGCATTCACACGTACAGTGATGCAGCTGGTTTCTATATGGTGCAGAAACCAAGAGGGACCAGCAAATCCCATTTAAAATAACTAAGTCTTTAAGGCTTCAATCAAATGTTTTTCAAAAAGTTTCACTCTCATTTAATAGACAAATACAATTGTGACATCTGTCAAATTTCTCCGACATATTTTGTGTCTGAAAAACCTTGGATTTTTGTGCTAAAACAATAAAGACTGTGGATTGTTTCAAATAGCTGCTACCAGTATGTTTACAGTAGAGTTACCATATTCTTGAGGCGAGGCTCCACTGACATACTGTCATACAAGTAGAACATATAGTTGTTCTTTTTGGTTTTTAAATGTACAGTACATTCAGTGGTGGTGGGGGTGGTGGTGGTGGTGGTGGTGGGGGGGGGCTTTTGGACACCACATGTGTTTGTGAAATATTGCATTAAGAATTACTCTCTTGAAGTCTGGCCTCAGGTCTTCAAGTACAATTTCTTTTAGTACACTCACTGCCAAATTACTAAACAAATCCTAAGAAATGGCCATTAAAGACTTAAATGATACATAAAACTTGAGTAGTTGGGTCATTTTGGTACCAATGAAGATTGTGCCGTGCTTCAGGTCTGTATGAAGCCAGCACCTTTGGAAGTTCTTCAGGGATCAAAATGGCAAAGAAAAAAAAAGGAACCTAATGCAGGAAAAATGCCTGGAGATACAGATTGTCAGCCAGGAAGGGTCCAGCTGCCGCCAGAGAGTAAGGAGGTGTAGATGCAGTCCTTCAACTGTTGGATACACTCTGCAGGAACACAGAAGAACCAACAGCTTGGAAGGAAAACCAAGATCTGGGAGTCCAAGGGTTTCTCCAACAAGAAATGAGCATTCTGATCTGTTCTTGCAAGGAAAAAGGGAGCTTCTGCAGCAGTGGCCAAACCAAACTGCTGTCCAGTGTTCCACCCGCACTGCATGTGGACCATTTTTAAATCCTGACTTAAGGTCCTAGAAGGCTGTCAAGAGGCCCTTATCAAAGAGAGGCAGACGGCACTGTTGGGCCCAAGCGTGGCCGAGGCAGTATCAGGGTTTGGATGTAGGAGTGTTGCTGGTGTTGGTCATCTCACCGTCTGTCAGTTAATGCCCCTTTCCACACATCCAGGGTCAGCAGAACCAGGTAGTGGCCAGCTGAAACTCAGGTCATGAGCTCTATCAAATGTCTGTGGTGGATTATCCTAAGGTCCGTTTCAAATTGTAAACCTAAGAATTTAGAAGAAAAAGACTGATGGGGGAACGCCAGGCAGGGTTAGAGCTCTACTGCGTGCTCATGGCGGGACAACTAAATATCCATTAGATGATGTGGTGATTGATTGATTTTTGGTTCAGTTTTGAACACAATCTCTTATTTGTCAACTTTGATACCAACAATGTTGAGAAGTGACATTTTGAAACGGTCAAAAATTGAGTTTTGTTAGTTTTTCTAGTAAACAAAAAGCAATCATTTGTATTTGTTTGTGCCTGTCTAGTGTAGCCATACCTTTAGAAACAAAGATGTTTCCACAAATATTTCATGATAATACAGATTGTGTCACATGTTCAGGGTGTCCAAACCTTCCCACCACTGTATAATACACAATAAGGCTGCATGATATCAAATAATAACACAACATGTGGTACGGCCCTCCCGGAGAACATTATCAGCCTATCATTGTAGTGATACAATATAATTTACAATAAATACACACCCTTCACGGATGAGGTTATGGTCTGGGTTTTGACATATGTTCTTCCAAATAACAGTGCTCTTTCTCTTTGCTCTGATTTTCCAACAGCTCTAACTAACCAGGTTGTTTTTTTATTTGCTTTTACAGAATTCTTTAGAAGCAGAGCAAAAGGCAGACTTCATTGTTTTTAGTCATTGGCTTCATTTCTTCTGATTCTGCCATGAAGTATGAAATAATGCAGTGGCAGTTTAACCATGAAGGTGGATTCAAGCGTTTGGTGAGGCAGCTTCTGCTCTGGCTCCATCTCTGAGGAGCTGAACATGGAGTTGCTCCAGGTAAAACCAAGCTGAATCATAGTTGAGAATGATGGTGATTCACTGAGTACTGACAGTACTGACAGTCACTTCAGGCAGCTTCATACTGTCAGTACTCAGATTCATACTGTCACTGAGTACTGACAGTATGAAGCTGCCTGAAGTGACTTAAGTCCTGGTTAATGTTAAACTTTGTTGATGAGGAGATTTTAACTGAGAGCAACCAATCAGTTGGTAGCAGCGCTGGGCCACTAATGAGGGGCACATTATCGTTTCAACACTTTATATCTTGGACCACTTTTTAGACAATATTCAACAATGACTGGATTTAGCTGCAAAACTTATTAAGTGTCACAACAATACCCGACACTCCATGTTTGTAATGCAGCCTAAACATCGTCCCAACAAACCTGTCTGTCACGGCCATTTACAACCCTGAGCTGCTCACACTGACCATTTGCATTATTCTTAGTTTATGTTAGTTCACACTGCACTAATCTGGG
Organism: Lipophrys pholis; assembly: GCF_963383615.2. Lineage (NCBI taxonomy): Eukaryota > Metazoa > Chordata > Actinopteri > Blenniiformes > Blenniidae > Lipophrys > Lipophrys pholis. The sequence goes on from NW_028292088.1 coordinate 159,129, forward strand.
ACTGAGCCAAGTCGGCCATCAGCACATGAGGGTCAGTGACAGGACAGATCCCCTGACAATGTGAAGAAGCATAGCATTCTGTAAACCAGTGGGAAGTGAATGTGAAGGGCTTACATGCAGCTGAGAGGGGAATCTTACCACTGCACAGGAAGGTGGCACAAACACAAGAGCAATTTCATTCTATGCACTTTCACAGTAAAGTCTGTAGGACTTTTATTTTTTTTTAAACCCAGAACCCAGAGAACCCAGAGAATACACTTATACGGCAGTGTGTGATGTGACAGGTAATGTGTGCATGTTGTAGAATTCTTTATGGCAACGCACATTGTAAGGCCAAAGGGGAAGATATTAAATATAAGATTTACAAGCGAGGATCTAAAGGTATTTATCACCAGTCAGGAAAAATATACAAATACTTTCCAGAGAAGCGTTTTTTATGGAAGTCAGGTGTGTCAAACATGTGGCCTGTGTCTGTTGACACAGACGATGATCCAGTCCGGCCACTGGCTGACCCAGCAAGGTGAAAAATGATAACAAATGAATAAAATAATGTTACCTTTTCATAAAACTACCTTCTGATTGAGATTTACTCAGTGTGGAGGTAGGTCCTTTATTAAAAGTAGGAGTTGAGAATGGCAAAAACCTAATTAAGCACTTATTGGTAGGGAAGTATCATTAGAACACGTTGAGTGTGACTCAGTTTACAGAGAAATGTTGACCTTTCCCCAGTCCAGTACACTGCAGATCAAGTTGTACTGTAGTAATCCTGAAACAAGCCAAGTCTGACACACCTGCTGTAAATGTGCTCGATGGGGATTATTCTGGATTGGCTGTCTGGATCACAGTCAGTCATAAAAACTGTTAAAGATTTTAAAAAAAGAAAGCTGAATACCAGCAGAATTAAGTTTTCCAAAAGAGATCAAGCAATTCTTTGAAAATGAAATCAGGTTTAATCAGCACTTGTAGCCTCACTGGTTTGTGTTATGAATTGTCCATCACAGCCATTAAGACTACATTTCTCCAGGTAGCTGTGACTGGACATGAACATGTCTGCCACGCTGTTTCTTGACTTTAGACCTGCCATAAAAAGAACCGCGGCAGCGGGAGTGAGCCGGTGCTTAGAGCTCCGAGACGCCGCGGCCACGCAGCAGACACGCTAAGTATTGCCATGGGGCAGATTCTCCCTGCTCAGAAATGCCTTCATGAGTAAACAATTTGCATAAGTGGCCGAGTGACATGAATTATAGCTCCTCTTCTTTGGCATTTGCCAGCTGCCTCCTGCCGCTTCAATTGGGGGAGATTTATGTGTGAAGATCAGGTGGCGGCGGGTGGACCTGGCTGAAGGGGGGGGGGGGGGGGGGGGGGGGGGGGGGGTCCTCAACCAGTTCCCAAGTGCTTGTACCACAACCCCCGGAGGCCCAGCAGCGCGGGCACACACACACACACACACACACACACACACACACACACACACACACACACACAGACACACACACACACACACACACACAGACACACACACACACACACACACACACACACACACACACACACACACACACACACACACACACACACACACACACACACGACCTTGAAATGAGGGGCAGCATGTGTGCATTCTGTCCTGGTGAGTGACGTGATGTAAAAAGAGGTGAATTAGTGAGGTGGTCTCTGACACTCAGATTAGACTCAGTGAAAACAGACAGAAAACATTTCAAAACACTGCACGTCTGCTGCTGAATGCCTTCATTTTAATGCAACAATAAAATGAAGACATTAGCACACAATGAGCGCTGTGTGATGGCGTTACGTTGGAAAATATACTGTTTAGAGATAATTGTAAATCTGCCCCGCCGCCTGCTTTGCTTTGGAGAGAGCAGGATAATTATTGGAAAGGTCAGCTGGAGAGTAATCAAATCATCCTCCACTATGTTCATTCTGCAAATCCACTGCCATGCCCCCTGATATCTTCCTCTGGTGTCGTGCCGGTGATTCGAGTCAATTAGAGGTGTGCTTGTGAATTTCGTTAGTGTCTGGATGAAAAGAAGAAAGCTGTCAGTCAAAAGGCCACTCTGGCTGTGTATCTGGGGAGCTGCAGAGGGCTCCAAACCTGTATTTGTATGAATAAAAATGAAGGGATTTAGGAGCAGACGGTTTCTTCTGCAGACTTCTCTAAAACCTGACCTTGGCTGAAGCGGAGGGGGTTTGATGGGAGAGAAGATTGGAGAAGCTCAAGCTCAGTGAATTCTGCATAAAAAGGTACAACTGAGAAAATCTAGGTGAGCAGGAGGGAAAAGACGATGTATGTCAGTACTGAGAGGCTGTTCTCAGCACTCTGTTACTCTCTGAGGTGAAGTCAAGCACTAAGATAAACCCACAGAATTATTCAACAAGGACCTCAGACAGATTTGTCTGTGTGATATCAATCCCGCATGGCAGAGACCCCATCACAAACACTCAATCTGCAGCTCACACTACCAGTGAGATCAGGGCTGTCCAACATGAAGCCAGCGGACCAAAGCCGGCCCTCCAAGGTTCAATCCTGCCCGCAGGATGGCCTCGCCAAATGGACAAAGAGCAAAGGAAATGTTAACTGCTGATCCACACCCAGACAACCATTTGTGGAAAGAACTGGTGAAAATAAGCCAGAAGCATAAAAATGTAGAAATAGGAGGACAAACAGCAGTCCAGTTCCTTTGCTTCTGAAACACTGCTTCAAGGAATCGGCACATACTTCAGGGCTCTTTATTCTATTTACATGTTTTCATATCGTTCTCACAATGCTTGGTTATTTACTAGATCAGGTATGAAGTGAGACTATGTGCCACTGAATACCAATGCTGGACGTCCCTGTTTCAGGTTGTCAAACACCAACACAAGAGGCTTCCTTCATGTATGAGCTGCTCCATAAGAACAACATGTACACAGCAACAAAACAAAGCCAACAGACAAGTCATCAAGCAGTTGCTTGTTTTTAATTCTCCTGTGGTGCCTGGATTAGTAGACATAACACAGCCCACATGGTTATTCATGTCATCGCAAGAGCTACTGCTCCACTTAGCCAACTGTTCCAACACAAATACGGATCAAGTCTAATATCACAAGGCTCATTATGTCATATTGTGTGTGTGTGTGTGTGTGTGTGTGTGTGTGTGTGTGTGTGTGTGTGTGTGTGTGTGTGTGTGTGTGTGTGTGTGTGTGTGTGTGTGTGTGTGTGTGTGTGTGTGTGTGTGTGTGTGTGTGTGTGTGTGCGCGCTGGCACTTGGGTGCACACACTTAAAGACACATGGAGGCCACAGCGTTGTGGATAACTGAATTCTATGGTTTTAATAAGGATGTGGACGGAGGAATCAGATCTCCAGCTCACTGCTTCCGAATGAGAGGGAAGGCGTCTGCTTCCTGTGTGAGGTGGAGCTGAGGTATTACGACACATGGTCCATGGCCAACCCAACTCCCCCCACTGTGCTCTCATTGTTCCACAGAGGAGAGAAGACCATCTTTTTTTCAAATAGTTGAAGAAAACTTTTTCCTGCTTTCTGAAAAGAGAGACAACACTTCCTTTCCCAGAACAATCTATCTCTCTGCCTGACAAGACTCCCTGCTATATTTACCCAACCAAACTTGCAGATGATATACTTCCAGCTGCACTGCTGCCCTGCTCAGTGGCACATGGTGCTGTCAATCAGAGGGGGCAGAACAGAACAGAGCCACCAGAGCAGTGAAACCTCAGCCAGTGATACAGATGGAGAACAAAATGAGAGAAGAAAGGCAAAGAGGGGCTGAGAAACCTTGTGGGGACTAATTCAGATTTCCTTTGCCGGTTGGCTTTTGTTGTTCTGGAGTAGAGCTACACACCAGAGTGAATGGAATTACTGAGCTTTCATTAGGCAGACAGCTGGGCCACTGCAAAGCCTCCGAGCAGCAGCAAAACACAGCCCACCCGCAAGATCTCTGACCAAAACACTGGCCGCTCTCTTTGAGGGGCACAGCTCCAAGCTCTATTAGGCTCTTATGCTGCTGCAAAAACAAAACAAATTGATCAGTGTCTCCAGCACGGCGTTCAGCTTTACTGTGGTGATTTCATCTCCATTCTGTTTCTCATCAGGGCACGGATGTAATGTCTGAGGCTGCATGCACAGGAGACTTGGGCTTAAGCATGGAACAAGGCCTTCAAACAGCCTTGACATGAACTCATTACTTCATGCAAATGTCCCACAAAGACAAAAAAGAAAATTACAATTTTCACTCTGCTCAAATACAGTGAGTGTGATGGGCAGAGGTGGAGGGTTTACAGGGAGAGGAGGGTTAACCTCCTCAGCCAGCAGCGCCTGTCCATCTCATTGGGTTATTCCCTGAAGGGAGGCAGCAGCGGTGGGGGCCCTAGTTCTCCACAGCTCCATGTGTTACATCTTTCCCATTGCTCACATCTTCTACAACTGGAGCAGCAGGACTGTGGGAGCTGCCGACTCTCATCGCAAAGGCATGTCAACATGCACAACTGTCCTCAGAGTCAGTTTAGGTCTGTGTGTGTGTGTGTGGGGGGGGGGGGGGGGGGGGGGCGGCACACACACACACACAACCCTAACATACCTAAGTATGTTAGGGTTGTGTGTGTGGGGGGGGGGGGGGGGGGGGGACTTTAGGTATGTTAGGGTTTTTACAGTGTTGTGAGTCTCTGAAAACAGTAAAAGCAACCCCTCATTTCTGTGGTAACAGAGGGGTAGAGAGAGAGAGAGAGAGAGAGAGAGAGAGAGAGAGAGAGAGAGAGAGAGAGAGAGAGAGAGAGAGAGAATGATGGACAACAATAACAAAAAGAAAACAAATTGCCAAACACAGATTTCTCTCTGTGATCCTATAAAGAGTGAAAACCCACTAAACACCTCATTCATTTCCTTTCAACACTGAGGAACTGAATGGAAACCAGTTGAGGCGATCAACTGACCCTCTCCCCTGACCAACCGCGAGCAGCGACTCAGGCTCTGTGTAGACTGACCTCTCCCCTGACCAACCGAGCAGAGACTCAGGCTCTGTGTAGACTGACCTCTCCCCTGACCAACCGAGCAGCGACTCAGGCTCTGTGTAGACTGACCTCTCCCCTGACCAACCGAGCAGAGACTCAGGCTCTGTGTAGACTGACCTCTCCCCTGACCAACCGAGCAGCGACTCAGGCTGGCGTCATACCTTTAAAAGTACCTTTTATGCTGTTGAGGATGTCCTTGAGGTGACCAAAGCTGTGGAGCAGAGGATCTTGTTCTTCATCCTGGAGAGAAGAAACACAGAATCAGCACATGATGACCCCTAGAGGGGTTCAGGACAACAGCTCTGAGTGTGACTTCTTGTGTTAATACAGAGACTGTGTAAACGGAGTTAGAACCCCAGGGTGTGACCTACCAGTGGAGTGTGGGTATTCCATCTGGAGTTCCTCTTTATGGCTCCAACGACAGTGCCGATTTCACCCTGAACAATATAGATATTCTTGTCCACCATGCTGAAGTCTGGCAGAGAAACACAACAGGACATGCTCAGTATCGGTGGCGGTTCTCATCAGGGGTACGCTGCTCACAATGTCTGGACTATGGTTGGTCTTCAGCTGCTTGTCCTCCCCGTGCTCGGTTTCCCCCCATGGAAGTGTTCAAATGGAATCCAAACATTGCTCAGGTTCAGAGCCGTCTGCTGCTCAATGCAGCAATGACTTATTTCTCTTTGTTCCCATAAAGCCCAAGATGATCTTTTGTGTTTCCATCGGAACACTCCACAGTGAGACATTAAGAGAATTCATCTGAAGACTGAACTTGAGTTACGTAATGTCACCATGTGACGCGTCACAATGGTCTTCAGAGAAGACGTGTCTGTCAAAGCTGGACAGGAGGAGACACACTGCTCTTTTCCTGATCACACTAAAGGAGAGCGTCACCTGACCGAATGAGAGGACGCTCTTTCTGCAGATAAACCATCGATCTCATCACTTTCATTAGTCTTTGTGGAACCTGGACAGTCTGAGACTATTCTGACTCTTCAATTCGACTTTATTTCCACATCAGGCACCATTTCTATTGATATTTCTTCTGCTTCTTCAGAATCAATCAATTTAAAATGAAGTTAATCTTAAAAGAAAAAAGGTGTTTTATTCCTTTGGTAAAGCATGTCTTTCCTCCAGTCACTGCCTTCACCTGAAGACATAAAGAAACTCATAAAACTAGTGAAGTACTTCAAAGTGATCATTCAGGGACCTAATAGGAAATAGTACATGAAGTGGTGGAACAGTGGTATTTAACAGTGCGCAGCTTTTCCACAAATTGAAGCAAATACATCCAATTTAGATAATGCAGCACACTTTGTGTGGCAATACTCAGTTTGATGTTTTTCTAATGGGATGTGAGTACATAAAGTACACCTGGGTTCAAACTGAAGCATACAACTATACTTGAATCACACTCTGGGACTGAAATGTCTACTTTAAAGGATTGTGACCCTAACACTGACTGACAGGGTTAGGGTTACCCCTAACCCTAACACAGAAGCTTCACAACTATAGTGTTCAGAGGTCACTGACTGACAGGGTTAGGGTTAGGGTTAGGGTTAACCCTAACCCTAACCCTAACCCTAACCGACCAATGAGCTGGTACGGATGAAAATCTCATGAAATACAAAAGGAGGAAGAGGATCAAGGCTCCATGAAGTCAGAGGGAAAGTTCACCACTGGTAGAGCAGCTCTTCGTTCCACCCTGATCAGGAAAAGAAAGTCAGAGCAGTAAGAGGCGGAGCTTCACAACCATCTCAGCCAGACACAGAAAACAATCACAATCTGTTGTGCAAGTGTGCAAACACTACAAACACCGGTTCACCTCACTTCCTTTCACTCATGCACAGAAAACTGTGCAGGACTGACTACAACACTGCCCCCTAAAGGTCAGAGATGGGAAAGGGGCCGTTCTCCTTTGACTTGCTCTGAACCTGATCGTTGTTTCCACTGAGATTAAACTGAGATTGGATTAAAAAGGTTGAACAGTGTTTCTTAAAAGAAATGAACAAAAGTGAAATAACCACAGAACCTCATGAAATCAGACAAATATTAACACTGGCATATGACTGTTGTCTCAAAACGCTATGAAGGGATTGGAAAAGGAAGGGGGGCACCACCACAAACTCCACCCATCAGTGGGAGGAGCTGTGTGAGCCTGAGTCCTCCTCAATGTTCTGACATGAATTCAGTTGAAGAATCTAGAGCCTCTTTTGATTGTCTGCTTTGATATTCATGAGCTGCATATTACTTGTGTTCTTTTGGAAAAGTACTTGAATATAAACTAAGTATAAAAAACAAAGCCTGACGTCAATGCTATGAATACACAAATATCTAAAAGCCGCCATTTCTACCTGTGATTTGAAACTTACAGTGAAACCAAACACACAACAGAGAAAAGCTGGAGGCTTCAACACCCACCAGGTAGCACCACCAAGCAGCACCACCACGTAGCACCACCAGGTAGCACCACCAAGCAGCACCACCAGGTAGCACCACCACGTAGCACCACCACGTAGCACCACCAGGTAGCACCACCAAGCATCACCACCACGTAGCACCACCACGTAGCACCACCAGGTAGCACCACCACGTAGCACCACCAAGCAGCACCACCACGTAGCACCACCACGTAGCACCACCACGTAGCACCACCAAGCAGCCCCACCACGTAGCACCACCAAGCAGCACCACCACGTAGCACCACCACGTAGCACCACCACGCAGCACCACCACGTAGCACCACCACGTAGCACCACCAAGCAGCACCACCACGTATCACCACCACGTAGCACTACCAAGCAGCACCACCAAGCAGCACCACCACGTAGCACCACCACGTAGCACCACCAAGCACCACCACGTAGCACCACCATGTAGGACCACCAAGCACCACGCCGTAGCACCACCATGTAGCACCACCACGTAGCACCACCACGTAGACATTCAGACCGCATGGTGGCGCAGTGGTGAGCAGGCTCGCCTCACAGCAAGAAGGTTGTGGGTTCAAACACAGGGCCTTTCTGTGTGGAGTTTGCATGTTCTCCCCGTGTGGGTTTCCTCCGGGTACTCCGGTGTCCCCCACAGTCCCAAGAACTTGCACTGGGCCAGAGCCCCCAGCCTCCCCAGCCTCCCCAGCTCTCCAGGACACACTTGATAAAGAGATTATTAATCTCAAAGAGCTTCTCCTGATGCCAGCAGACTGAGCTTCAGTGGTTGACGTCCCCTCCAGTTCAGGAGACGCTCATTAAAACTGTTTGGTGGTCTGGTTCCAACTGCTGTGTTCACGCTTCCACAAATAAACCTCACCAGCAGAGCATGTTTTACTCCACCCGACTACAGTGTGAACACAGAAATCAAACCTTCGACTCCTTAAAGATTCCCAAATCCCTGAGAAGGTTGCATCTGGTAAAGATGTCAGTGAGTGCACGCAGCCCAGTACAGCTTAAAGTACCCTCACGTATTCCAGAGGAGGCCAGGTACTGAGAGAACATGTGTTTTACTCTGATATTAAAGATGCCTGTGGAGTTCTTCCTCTTCAGAGCAGACCAATGGGAAAATGATGGATTTCAATGTGTACCTCCACAATACCTGAAAGCAATATGGATAACCAAACAGAATCAAAAAGACATGCTGTTCATATTTGACAGGCATCGTGCTTCAAAATGACGGGATTAACCTTCTGCTTATGTCCTGAAAGTGGCAGCAGTTAATGCTTTTACGTTAGAGCAGAGAGTGGTCAGCTCTGCTGTTTCCCTTCACCTGCATGATGAGCAGAGGCTGGAGCTGCTAATGCTCACCAGTCCTCTGTCAACCAGCAACCTTCTGCTGGAATCTCACATTACATTTCAACATTGTACTGCTGGCTCAGTAAACACAGAGGAAACAGGGACAATGTGACTGGAAGTCCCTGCTGTCAGGAGCAACCACATGAAGCAACTTTAAGCTGCAGCAACCACATGAAGCAACCTTAACCTGCAGCAACCACATGAAGCAACCTTAACCTCCAGCAACCACATGAAGCAACTTTAACCTCCAGCAACCACATGAAGCAACCTTAACCTCCAGCAACCACATGAAGCAACCTTAACCTCCAGCAACCACATGAAGCAACCTTAACCTCCAGCAACTTTAACCTCCAGCAACCACATGAAGAAACCTTAACCTCCAGCAACCTTAACCTCCAGAAACCACATGAAGCAACCTTAACCTCCAGCAACCACATGAAGCAACCTTAACCTCCAGAAACCACATGAAGCAACATTAACCTGCAGCAACCACATGAAGCAACCTTAACCTCCAGCAACCACATGAAGCAACCTTAACCTGCAACAACCACATGAAGCAACCTTAACCTCCAGCAACCACATGAAGCAACATTAACCTGCAGCAACCACATGAAGCAACCTTAACCTCCAGCAACCACATGAAGCAACCTTAACCTGCTACAACCACATGAAGCAACCTTAACCTGCAGCAACCACATGAAGCAACCTTAACCTCCAGCAACTTTAACCTCCAGCAACCACATGAAGCAACCTTAACCTCCAGCAACCACATGAAGCAACCTTAACCTGCAGCAACCACATGAAGCAACCTTAACCTGCAGCAACCACATGAAGCAACCTTAACCTCCAGCAACTTTAACCTCCAGCAACCACATGAAGCAACCTTAACCTCCAGCAACCACATGAAGCAACCTTAACCTGCAGCAACCACATGAAGCAACCTTAACCTGCAGCAACCACATGAAGCAACCTTAACCTCCAGCAACTTTAACCTCCAGCAACCACATGAAGCAACCTTAACCTCCAGCAACCACATGAAGCAACCTTAACCTGCAGCAACCACATGAAGCAACCTTAACCTCCAGCAACTTTAACCTCCAGCAACCACATGAAGCAACCTTAACCTCCAGCAACCACATGAAGCAACCTTAACCTGCAGCAACCACATGAAGCAACCTTAACCTCCAGCAACCACATGAAGCAACCTTAACCTCCAGCAACCACATGAAGCAACCTTAACCTGCAACAACCACATGAAGCAACCTTAACCTCCAGCAACCACATGAAGCAACATTAACCTGCAGCAACCACATGAAGCAACCTTAACCTCCAGCAACCACATGAAGCAACCTTAACCTGCTACAACCACATGAAGCAACCTTAACCTGCAGCAACCACATGAAGCAACCTTAACCTCCAGCAACTTTAACCTCCAGCAACCACATGAAGCAACCTTAACCTCCAGCAACCACATGAAGCAACCTTAACCTGCAACAACCACATGAAGCAACCTTAACCTGCAGCAACCACATGAAGCAACTTTAACCTGCAGCAACAACATGAAGCAACCTTAACCTGCAGCAACCACATGAAGCAACCTTAACCTGCAGCAACCACATGAAGCAACTTTAACCTACAGCAACCACATGAAGCAACCTTAACCTCCAGCAACCACATGAAGCAACTTTAACCTGCAGCAACCACATGAAGCAACCTTAACCTCTAACAACCACATGAAGCAACCTTAACCTCCAGCAACCACATGAAGCAACCTTAACCTACAGCAACCACATGAAGCAACCTTAACCTCCAGCAACCACATGAAGCAACTTTAACTTGCAGCAACCACATGAAGCAACCTTAACCTGCAGCAACCACATGAAGCAACTTTAACCTGCAGCAACCACATGAAGCAACCTTAACCTGCAGCAACCACATGAAGCAACTTTAACCTACAGCAACCACATGAAGCAACCTTAACCTCCAGCAACCACATGAAGCAACTTTAACCTCCAGCAACCACAAGAAGCAACTTTAACTTGCAGCAACCACATGAAGCAACCTTAACCTGCAGCAACCACATGAAGCAACTTTAACCTGCAGCAACCACATGAAGCAACCTTAACCTGCAGCAAGCACATGAAGCAACCTTAACCTGCAGCAAGCACATGAAGCAACCTTAACCTGCAGCAAGCACATGAAGCAACCTTAACCTTCAACAACCACATGAAGCAACCTTAACCTGCAGCAACCACATGAAGCAACCTTAACCTGCAACAACCACATGAAGCAACCTTAACCTGCAGCAACCACATGAAGCAACCTTAACCTCCAGCAACTACATGAAGCAACTTTAACCTACAGCAACCACATGAAGCAACCTTATCCTGCAGCAACCACATGAAGCAACCTTAACCTGCAGCAACCACATGAAGCAACTTTAACCTGCAGCAACCACATGAAGCAACATTAACCTGCAGCAACCACATGAGGCAACCTTAACCTGCAGCAACCACATGAAGCAACCTTAACCTGCAGCAACCACATGAAGCAACCTTAACCTCCAGCAACCACATGAAGCAACCTTAACCTCCAGCAACCACATGAAGCAACCTTAACCTGCAACAACCACATGAAGCAACGTTAACCTGCAGCAACCACATGAAGCAACCTTAACCTCCAGCAACCACATGAAGCAACTATAACCTCCAGCAACCACATGAAGCAACCTTAACCTGCAGCAACCACATGAAGCAACCTTAACCTGCAGCAACCACATGAAGCAACTTTAACCTGCAGCAACCACATGAAGCAACCTTAACCTCTAACAACCACATGAAGCAACCTTAACCTCCAGCAACCACATGAAGCAACTTTAACCTACAGCAACCACATGAAGCAACCTTAACCTCCAGCAACCACATGAAGCAACTTTAACCTCCAGCAACCACATGAAGCAACTTTAACTTGCAGCAACCACATGAAGCAACCTTAACCTGCAGCAACCACATGAAGCAACTTTAACCTGCAGCAACCACATGAAGCAACCTTAACCTGCAGCAAGCACATGAAGCAACCTTAACCTGCAGCAACCACATGAAGCAACTTTAACCTACAGCAACCACATGAAGCAACCTTAACCTCCAGCAACCACATGAAGCAACTTTAACCTGCAGCAACCACATGAAGCAACCTTAACCTCTAACAACCACATGAAGCAACCTTAACCTCCAGCAACCACATGAAGCAACTTTAACTTACAGCAACCACACGAAGCAACCTTAACCTCCAGCAACCACATGAAGCAAATTTAACCTCCAGCAACCACATGAAGCAACTTTAACTTGCAGCAACCACATGAAGCAACCTTAACCTGCAGCAACCACATGAAGCAACCTTAACCTTCAACAACCACATGAAGCAACCTTAACCCGCAACAACCACATGAAGCAACCTTAACCTGCAGCAACCACATGAAGCAACCTTAACCTCCAGCAACTACATGAAGCAACTTTAACCTGCAGCAACCACATGAAGCAACCTTAACCTGCAGCAACCACATGAAGCAACCTTAACCTGCAACAACCACATGAAGCAACATTAACCTGCAGCAACCACATGAAGCAACCTTAACCTTCAACAACCACATGAAGCAACCTTAACCTGCAACAACCACATGAAGCAACCTTAACCTGCAGCAACCACATGAAGCAACCTTAACCTCCAGCAACTACATGAAGCAACTTTAACCTGCAGCAACCACATGAAGCAACCTTAACCTGCAGCAACCACATGAAGCAACCTTAACCTGCAACAACCACATGAAGCAACATTAACCTGCAGCAACCACATGAGGCAACCTTAACCTGCAGCAACCACATGAAGCAACCTTAACCTGCAGCAACCACATGAGGCAACCTTAACCTGCAGCAACCACATGAGGCAACCTTAACCTGCAGCAACCACATGAGGCAACCTTAACCTGCAGCAACCACATGAAGCAACCTTAACCTGCAGCACACACATGAAGCAACCTTAACCTTCAACAACCACATGAAGCAACCTTAACCTGCAACAACCACATGAAGCAACCTTAACCTGCAGCAACCACATGAAGCAACCTTAACCTCCAGCAACTACATGAAGCAACATTAACCTGCAGCAACCACATGAGGCAACCTTAACCTGCAGCAACCACATGAAGCAACCTTAACCTGCAGCAACCACATGAGGCAACCTTAACCTGCAGCAACCACATGAAGCAACCTTAACCTTCAACAACCACATGAAGCAACCTTAACCTGCAGCACACACATGAAGCAACCTTAACCTGCAGCAACCACATGAAGCAACCTTAACATCTAACAACCACATGAAGCAACCTTAACCTGCAGCAACCACATGAAGCAACCTTAACCTGCAGCAACCACATGAAGCAACCTTAACCTGCAGCAACCACACTGCTGTTGTCTAGTCTTTCCGTCCAGCCTACCAGCGGTGAGGCACTAGTTTGTTCTATGGAAGCGCTTGGCGCATGCCACCGGCGTTGGACCGATTCACCTGCACCCTTTCCTCACAACGTGTCAATCACAACAACCACAGTTGCACCATCACAGCCTACTTCCAGGCCAAATCGACAGACTGCTCAAAAGTTTCCTGTTTACTTCCTCATTCCGACTACAAACCACCTCCCAGCTTGCTAATGAACGTATAAGTCAAATTGTAGTCATATTTAGCGTGTCTGTCCTCGCTACTGTGTGAACCTCGAATCTCGTTAGCATGTAGCACGTGTCGGAGTTGCGTGATGTCCCTGAACACATAATTCACCTCCTGCCGTTAAAACAGTTAAAACCGGACCAACATCGCGGCTTGGACACAAACCAATAATCTGGGTGTGCTGCTGCTGGCGTCAGCAAGCCAACCTTCTTCTTGGTCCTAGTATGCAGAGGGTTTAACCTGAGCCTAACCTGAGCTGAGCTCGACTGTTCCCATGATCCATGAACAGTGTTCACACCAATGAGCAGCATCAAATGACTGGTATGTTCTTATTGAAGGACTGCTGAGCAGTATCTTCACTGCTCATCACCTCAAGGACCAGGAGGCATCAGGGTGTGGAGTGATGTCAGGTCCTGCTGATTGACATCAGGTCTGAGCAGCAGGTTCAATGTCTGCAGTAGAGAAGTACTGATCCACCTTTCTTCACTTCTGATCCGATCCTGATACTTCAATTTGTGTATCTGCTGATACTATCCTGATAGCAGAGCTCTGTTTGCTTTAATATTATTATCATTAGTTTAAATGAGGCTGTAATAAACTCCTGTCTACAGTAAAGTATGAAATGTACTAATGTATACATGTATTCTCTCTAAAGACAACTTGAGGTTAGTATCAGGACAGTAAAGGAAGCAGTACAAAGTATTTTAGTTCCATGTGGACAATGTGGGGGTCTGCATGACGTCATCATCTCATAATAAACTAGTTCTATCTTTAGAACCTCAGAATGACTTCATTAATCTCTGGGGAAACCCTTGAGCAAGGCAGCAGCAACACAATGTTTCCAGCTCTAACGCAGCTCCAACCATTGGGACTATTTCCAGGGAGTTTAGCGTGGAGTAGGACGCAGCTTCACGGAGGTGTGAATCTCCTGCTGACAGCCTGGAGGAGCTGCTGCTCATTGTTCTGATGTCAGAGCTGTTCTCCTCCCAGAGCTGGAGTCTGAAAACACTGAGGTCTGGCTGCAGAGCGCCGCCCTGCTGGACTACGGCTCTGCTAACATCCACGTTGCTGCGTTGCTTAGCTAAAATTCACGTTGCTGTGTTGCTTAGCTAACATTGCACATTGCTGCGTTGCTTTGCTAACATCCACGTTGCTGCGTTGCTTAGCCAACATTCACGTTGCTGCGTTGCTTAGCTAACATTCACGTTGCTGCGTTGCTTAGCTAACATTCACGTTTCTGCGTTGCTTAGCTAACATTCACGTTGCTGCGTTGCTTAGCTAACATTCACATTTCTGCGTTGCTTAGCTAACATTGCACATTGCTGCGTTGCTTTGCTAACATCCACGTTGCTGCGTTGCTTAGCCAACATTCACGTTGCTGCGTTGCTTAGCTAACATTCACGTTGCTGCGTTGCTTAGTTAACATTGCACGTTGCTGTTGCTTTGCGGTGTTTTGAGTGTTAACTCCGTCCAAACAGCAACAAGTTGTCATGACAAGTTGGACAGCGCAGTGCTATCACGTTAGCCTGCTAGCTGGCAGCAAACTGTGGACTGGATCTCCTGACTAGAACCTGAACTCTAGTGTCCCTGTTCAGGAAGAGTCTCAGAGCTCCTATCTTAGCCTCAGAGTTCCCAGCAAGGAACCTCAGCTTCAAAGTGGTTCAGGAAGGTTCTAAGAGCAACTCTGATCAAGGAGCTGACAGCAACTTTGATCTTAGTGAGGAGGAGTGGTCAACCCCGTTGCTAGGTAAGATGCAGTCTGCTGAAAGCTGATTGGTTGTTAGAGAAAGGCAGAAAGAGAAAAGCCTCTGTGCTCCTCATGATGAATGGAGAGTAAAATTAACCCTTCAAATATTAAAAATGTGGAATCATGAATTATTCTGTCAAGATGATGAAACATTGATTTGATGATTGTAATCTTTTCCGTCAGCGCTGGTTCTTTTGACCTCTTAATGTGTTATAATGATATTCATGATGGAGGAGAAGCAGCATCACCACTTCCTGTGATTTACCACCAATGTGGGGCTGTGAAAGAACCGGAACGGCAGAGCCAGTCATCACCCTCACCTGGAGACAGGTACCAGTGTACTGCAGCTCACCTGGAGACAGGTACCAGTGTACTGCAGCTGCAGCTCACCTGGAGACAGGTACCAGTGTACTGCAGCTGCAGCTCACCTGGAGACAGGTACCAGTGTACTGCAGCTCACCTGGAGACAGGTACCAGTGTACTGCTGCTCACCTGGAGACAGGTACCAGTGTACTGCTGCTGCAGCTCACCTGGAGACAGGTACCAGTGTACTGCTGCTGCAGCTCACCTGGAGACAGGTACCAGTGTACTGCAGCTCACCTGGAAACAGGTACCAGTGTACTGCTGCTCACCTGGAGACAGGTACCAGTGTACTGCTGCTCACCTGGAGACAGGTACCAGTGTACTGCTGCTGCAGCTCACCTGGAGACAGGTATCAGTGTACTGCAGCTCACCTGGAGACAGGTACCAGTGTACTGCAGCTCACCTGGAGACAGGTACCAGTGTGCTGCTGCAGCTCACCTGGAGACAGGTACCAGTGTACTGCTGCAGCTCACCTGGAGACAGGTACCAGTGTACTGCAGCTCACCTGGAGACAGGTATCAGTGTACTGCAGCTCACCTGGAGACAGGTATCAGTGTACTGCAGCTCACCTGTAGACAGGTATCAGTGTACTGCAGCTCACCTGGAGACAGGTACCAGTGTACTGCAGCTCACCTGTAGACAGGTACCAGTGTACTGCAGCTCACCTGGAGACAGGTATCAGTGTACTGCAGCTCACCTGGAGACAGGTATCAGTGTACTGCAGCTCACCTGTAGACAGGTATCAGTGTACTGCAGCTCACCTGGAGACAGGTACCAGTGTACTGCAGCTCACCTGTAGACAGGTACCAGTGTACTGCAGCTCACCTGGAGACAGGTATCAGTGTACTGCAGCTCACCTGGAGACAGGTACCAGTGTGCTGCTGCAGCTCACCTGGAGACAGGTATCAGTGTACTGCAGCTCACCTGGAGACAGGTACCAGTGTACTGCAGCTCACCTGGAGACAGGTACCAGTGTTGTGCGTTGGCGTCATTAAATCACTGTTGATAAATAAACGGAGAACCTCTTTCCTTTCTCTTTGTCTGTCCACCATCTTGTCTGTTTAAGAAGCTCCTCAGCAAGAAAGAGCTGGACATGTCCCAGAGTTTAGATCACAGTCTATTACAATATCTGATTTAACTTTTAACATTTATCTCCAGATGTGAACGGAGAGTTTGATAATGTTTCTCCTCTGCAACAAAAAATAAAACACACTCCTTTTTTTTAACGAATTAGGTGTTGTCATGTGAAACGTCGTGTAAACGGGGCCTGAAATGTAATAAACTGATCTAAATGACTCACAGTTCAACATTAAGGCCCGTTTCCACGACAACACCTGATCTGTTAAAAAAGATAAAGAGTGTGTTTCCACTGCAGCAGGGACACAGAGACAACAATGTAGTTAGTATGCCGGTCCACAGGAGGGCGCTCTTGCTTGATTTTGTAATGAAACCACACAGACGTGTGCAGAGAAGAAAACACTATAAAGGTGAAGAAAATGAAGAGAACCTGACATCCTAGTGGACTGATGAGGAATCGGACCCTCTCAGGGACAGTCTCAACTAGTAAACTACTGATAAAGACGATAAAACTAGAATATGACCACGAGTCAAACCACTAGGGGGCGCCATGTTTGTTTACACGTGGATGAGCAGCTGGGAGCCGGAGATGCTCAGTAACAGGCTCCGCCTCCATGAGGCTCTACAGGAGGGAAGAGAGGCCGTGAAAGAATCTTTCCAACTTGGGAGCCGGATTAGAAACTTTGCGGATAGAGTGGATCAGAACACTGGTGTCGTGTAAACAGAACCTCCAAAAGTGAAGACAGTTTAGTGGACACACTCGTATCCGTTGTGTAAACGGGGCCTTGAGGCGTGTTTCCACCACATAAAAAGTGTGGGAACGGTCCGGTATGGTCCGGTACAGTTCAGGTTTCCACCGCAACAATTTGGGATTTTCCAGGAAATCCCGCTCCAAAGGTGGAGGCTTCTCCGCACCCCTCCGTCAGGGTGTTCAGGACCATGGAACGGTTTGGTTTTGAGGAGCAGTTTGCTGATTGGTCAGTGATTTAAGACACGCCCTCAATATTCTAATATGTGGCTGTATGAATCCTCTGTCGTTACCAGATTCAGCTTTGCATTTTGATTTTTTCGTTTAGTTTTTGCTGCACAACTTTCATGTTGGACCCTAAAGAGAAGACGTGAGGCAGGACGGAGACCGGGACTCTGGAGCAGACGCTACGGCCGGAACCGATGCTCTACCGAGTCCACTTGCCACGTCACGTCACTTCGCATCGTTGGCCGGTGCTCTATGCCGTTTCCCCGGCACTGGAATCTGCCGGTGCGCCAGGATGCTGGGGCTGGTCCGAGCCCCGGTGTCTGTCCTGGCATCGCGTCCACCATCTCTGCCTCCATGCGGAAGTTGCAGCCGTCACAACCAGCAGAGCGACACCGGCACCGACCGGCTTTGTGACCCCAGAGTGGCTCCGGAGTCACAAAGCCGGGGCGACATTTGCTCTCTAAGAACCAACACGAAGTTGTGGCTGTCATGTCGCCGGGGACGGCGCCGACCGGCTGGCTTCCGCTCTCTAAGAACCAACATGTCATGTCGCCGGGGACGGCGCAGACCGGCTGGGTTCCGCTCTCTAAGAACCAACATGTCATGTCGCCGGGGACGGCGCCGACCGGCTGGGTTCCGCTCTCTAAGAACCAACATGTCATGTCGCCGGGGACGGCGCCGACCGGCTGGGTTCCGCTCTCTAAGAACCAACATGTCATGTCGCCGGGGACGGCGCCGACCGGCTGGGTTCCGCTCTCTAAGAACCAACATGTCATGTCGCCGGGGACGGCGCCGACCGGCTGGGTTCCGCTCTCTAAGAACCAACATGTCATGTCGCCGGGGACGGCGCCGACCGGCTGGGTTCCGCTCTCTAAGAACCAACATGTCATGTCGCCGGGGACGGCGCCGACCGGCTGGGTTCCGCTCTCTAAGAACCAACATGTCATGTCGCCGGGGACGGCGCCGACCGGCTGGGTTCCGCTCTCTAAGAACCAACATGTCATGTCGCCGGGGACGGCGCCGACCGGCTGGGTTCCGCTCTCTAAGAACCAACATGTCATGTCGCCGGGGACGGCGCCGACCGGCTGGGTTCCGCTCTCTAAGAACCAACATGTCATGTCGCCGGGGACGGCGCCGACCGGCTGGGTTCCGCTCTCTAAGAACCAACATGTCATGTCGCCTAGGACGGCGCCGACCGGCTGGGTTCCGCTCTCTAAGAACCAACACGGACGTTCGGCTGCAGCTCTGTGGCTGCAACAAGTGAACAAGTCCAACTAGTGCAAAGCCAGGATGTAAACAACCACAGAGGATTCATCAGGTCCAGGTCTGTCGCCCCGGTTACTGTTGTCACGTCACATATCTGCGGAGCTGTAAACCCCACCTACATTGTAACCCTCCCTCGGCGGTGGAAACACCACCCTAATTTCAATGGGGGTCTGCTTTGCCGTAGCGCTCTGAAGCGCGCCCTTCCTTCCCTGCACTTTTTGTGCGGTGGAAACGTGGCTATAGACACACATAAGGTTTCTTCAACTGTTTAAATATCATATATTCATACAGCAGAGTATTTTGAAGAGGGCTATGGGGGAACTGTTCAGGGGAGTCAAACATACGGCCCGTGGGCCAGAACGGAGCCGGCAGAGGACGGACTCTGGCCTGTGGATGACTGTACCATGTAAACATGTCCCTTTTCAACAGTGGCTGTGATTCATCAGTTCTTGGGTGGGCCTCTCAGTACCAGAGTAAGTGAGAATGAAGGTGGAGCGATCAGCAGTGACAGATATCTGATCGTTAGCAGAAGTGGTGTAAAGATTAGATTGATATTGTGAGGATGAATTTGTGTCAATGCACATGAGACATGATATTTCAGCATGAACATGAAGAAGTCAGTGCTAAACACACCAGTCGTTGCTGTTTGGAGGCTTTTCATTTAGAACAAAAAGCACCTGTTTCTGTTAGAAAGTCCATATTGATCAGAGTGTATTGACTTGGTTTGAAAACCCCTTCAGCTGATGAGACATGATTCAGTGTGAAGGTGTTGATGATGTGGTTTGACTCTGCTAATGCATCATTTACATTGAGCTGAATGGTTTCCTGACTTTAAATCCGTTTGTCACCCTACTGTGGATCAGACACTTATGTCTATACTTGTAGTTTGGATGATATATTGATCAGTTTGATCAGATTGTCCAGCCTTTCCTTTCTTTCCTTGCTGCTAGCCACCTAGCTGCCTGTGCTAGCCTGCCCGCCGGCTGCAGGCTCCATCGTCCAGCCCTCGGACTGCTCTGCTTCACCTCCTCCTTCACTTAACCTACACCCGGAGAGTCCCACACCCACAGGCCCGGGCCCCCGGTGCTCCACGGACGGTGTTATTACCTTTATATTACCTGTGTGAGGCTGATGTGTCGAAGATGGAGTCCTGCTGTGGCTAATGCTAGCCAGCTAGCCGGCTAACAGTGAATGAAGACGAGCAAAGATCAGCTGAAAACGATAAAAAGACGAAGAGAAAATGTCTGTCATTCCACAGGGGGATGAAGGGATGTGTCCAGACGTCGTTACTTCATCGACCGTGCAGAATGGGCTCCATGGGAGAAGAAAAAGTAGAGTTTTGTGTAGCTGTCAGTTCTTCTGGTAAACACACTGACGTGGAAAAGCTCTGCGCTCTCAACCGAACATGACTCGTTTTGATTGACGTGAGGCTGGAAGGATCGATTCATGAGTCATCAGGACCTGGATTAAAACTATATATCTCACATGTGGTACACTTCTACTCGTACCATTATTATAATCACATCTAAATACAGGATTGTTGAAAAAATACGTTTTTATTTAATCACACGTCAAGAGGGCGGGACAAAGAGCGCCCTAGGGCAGCAAGGTAGGTTGCACAGAGCTGATGACGTCAGAAGGACCTGGCTCTCCACTGAAAAGTCCAATTTAACCAATAAAACCTCTTATTTAATCTTCAAAACTTTCTCCTAACTACATCTGCACTGGATATCCGTTGAACAGTCCACAGCCTCTTTATCCAGCTCTCGTTTTAGCTTCACTAACTTTCTTCTGCCTGCATCAGAGGTCTGCATTATGCGTGATTAGACAGTCCTACTTCATTAAAGTGTTATACAAATAAGAAATTAATGTGTCTTCTAAACTTCTGATTGTACATGTCCAACTGTTCAGTGTTTTAGTATTTGTTGCACAACTTGCTAACAGCTTAACAACAAAGTTCAGAACAGCTGTGTGATCCATGAAAAGACCAGTAAATGTCCTGGTTCTTTAGACTTGGTATTTAAACAGTCCTCCTCATCATGTTGTTCACATTTTGATCTGAGGAGACCAAGACCACACCAACAAATGATCAATAGAACCCAGACATTGAAGCTTCAAACAGGACGTTCTCAGACGAAGAGCCCATTGAGCTCAGAGTGTCATCAGCATGTTGAACAGAGCTTCAGGGAGACTGGAAGAACCCCAGAAAGACATAGGAGTGGATCCCGTTTGTCCACATCTCACACTGATGACGGCTTCAGTACCGACATTCATCATCTGGTCCCTGTGGAACCAGATGATGAATGTCAAGCACATTTAGGGGGCGAGAGGCACCAAGTGTGATGTCTTTCATACATTAAATTAAAATTACACCAACTCAGTGCATTGTGAACATGTTCAATTCAATTCAACTTTATTTATAGAGCACCAAATACATCACAGTCATTTCTAGGAGCTTCTAACAGAGAAAAGAGAAAAACCAACTAATCCACAGGAGCAGCAGATTGATTTGTGACTGTGGAAAGAAAAACTCCTCTAACAGGAAGAACCTTTGTAGAACCCAGAGTCAGAGGTGTGTGTGTGTGTGTGTGGGGGGGGGGGGGGGGGGGGGGGGGGGGGGGGGGGGTAGAGGAGAGGAAGGGATAGGATAGACCGGGAGATAGATTGGGGGATAGAGGAGAGGAAAGGAGAGGATAGACAGGGGGATAGATTGGGGGGTAGAGGAGAGGAAGGGATAGGCTAGACCTGGAGATAGATTGGGGGATAGAGGAGAGGAAAGGAGAGGATAGACAGGGAGATAGATTGGGGGATAGAGGAGAGGAAAGGAGAGGATAGACAGGGGGATAGATTGGGGGATAGAGGAGAGGAAAGAAGAGGATAGACAGGGAGATAGATTGGGGGATAGAGGGGATGAAAGGAGAGGATAGACAGGGGGATAGATTGGGGGATAGAGGAGAGGAAAGATAGGATAGACAGGGAGATAGATTGGGGGATAGAGGAGAGGAAAGGAGAGGATAGACAGGGGGGTAGATTGGGGGATAGAGGAGAGGAAAGGAGAGGATAGACAGGGGGGTAGATTGGGGGATAGAGGAGAGGAAAGATAGGATAGACAGAGAGATAGATTTGGGGATAGAGGAGAGGAAAGGAGAGGATAGACAGGGAGATAGATTGGGGGATAGAGGAGAGGAAAGGAGAGGATAGACAGGGGGATAGATTGGGGGATAGAGGAGAGGAAAGATAGGATAGACAGGGAGATAGATTGGGGGATAGAGGAGAGGAAAGATAGGATAGACAGAGAGATAGATTTGGGGATAGAGGAGAGGAAAGGAGAGGATAGACAGGGAGATAGATTGGGGGATAGAGGAGAGGAAAGGAGAGGATAGACAGGGAGATAGATTGGGGGATAGAGGAGAGGAAAGGAGAGGATAGACAGGGGGATAGATTGGGGGATAGAGGAGAGGAAAGGAGAGGTTAGACAGAGGGATAGATTGGAGGATAGAGGAGAGGAAAGGAGAGGATAGACAGGGAGATAGATTGGGGGGATAGAGGAGAGGAAAGGAGAGGATAGACAGGGAGATAGATTGGGGGGATAGAGGAGAGGAAAGGAGAGGATAGACAGGGAGATAGATTGGGGGGATAGAGGAGAGGAAAGGAGAGGTTAGACAGAGGGATAGATTGGAGGGTAGGATACAAACCTTGGAAACCCACCCTGGTTCAGGTAGGGGAGGTAGAGAGAGGTAGAGAGAGGTAGAGAGAGAGGTGGTCTTGAGTAGAACCTTAAAAGTAGAGCCTGTTTCAGCCTCCCTAACTGAAACTGGATCTGGTCCCACATCAGAGGAACCTGAAAGCTGAAAGCTCTGCCTCCATTCTACTTTTAGAAAAGCTAGGAACCTCCAGTAAGCCAGCACTGTGAGAACCAAGAGTTCTTCTGGGGAGACCTGGGACCAGCAGTTCTTTAAGATCTGATGGAACCTGGTTGTTCAGAGCGTTCTAAGTTAGAAGGAGGATTTTAAATTCTCTTCTAGATTGAACAGGGAGCCAATGAAGCGAGGTTAGTATTGGAGGGAGCTGATCTCTGGTGCTGGTTCTGGTCACGACTCTGGCTGCAGCATTTAGAACCAGTTATTGTTTCACCCTGATAATAGGGAGTTACAATAGTTACTCTGGAAGTAACTAATGATGGATTACTTTTTCAGCATCACTCTGAGTCAGCATGGTTCTAATGTTGGAAATATTACGGAGGTGAAAAAAGGCAGTCCTGCAGATTGTTTAATGGTTCCCAGGTTCCTCACAGTGGTACTGGAGGACAAAGTAATACCATCTAGTGGTACTAGATCTTTAGATCGTTTCTCTCTCACATGTTTTGGGACAAATATAATCATTTCAGTTTTATCAGAGTTCAGGAGCAGGAAATTACAGCTCATCCAACCTTTATGTCTTCAAGACGGTTCTAGTTTAGAACGTTGGTTATTATCCTCTGGTTCCATAGATCAATAGATTTGTGTGTCATCTGCATAACAACGGAAGTTAATGGAGTGTTCTTTAATTATATTCCCTACAGGAAGCATGTATAAAGTAAAAAGTATAGGACCTAAGACAGAACCCTGTGGAACTCCATGTTTAACTTCAGCCTGGACTGAAGAGTTCTCCTGAACATGAACGAAGTGGAACCTGTCTGATAAATATGATCAGAACCAATTTAGTGCTGTACCTTTAAGCCCGATGATGTGCTCTAGGATATGTAATAGGATGTTATGATCAATAGTATCAATCTTCTGATCAATAATGTTCTGATCAATAGTATCAAATGCAGCACTGAGATCTAACAGGACCAGAACAGAGACCAGTCCTGTGTCTGAGGCTACGAGAAGATCAATAGTAACTGTGATCAGAGAGTCTCTGAGTTCTGATGAATCTAAAACCGACTGGAAACACTCAAATAGGGTATTTCTGCTTAAATGGTCACATGACTGACTTGTAAACACTTTTTCTAGGATTTTAGAAATAAAGGAAGGTTGGATATTGATACTCAGTGACTGAAACTACTTCCTGTAGGATTTTAGAAATAAAGGAAGGTTGGATATTGATACTCAGTGACTGAAACTACTTCCTGTAGGATTTTAGAAATAAAGGAAGGTTGGATATTGATACTCAGGGACTGAAACTACTTCCTGTAGGATTTTAGAAATAAAGGAAGGTTGGATATTGATACTCAGGGACTGAAACTACTTCCTGTAGGATTTTAGAAATAAAGGAAGGTTGGATATTGATACTCAGTGACTGAAACTACTTCCTGTAGGATTTTAGAAATAAAGGAAGGTTGGATATTGATACTCAGGGACTGAAACTACTTCCTGTAGGATTTTAGAAATAAAGGAAGGTTGGATATTGATGCTCAGTGACTGAAACTACTTCCTGTAGGATTTTAGAAATAAAGCAAGGTTGGATATTGGCCTGTAACTTACTAAGACACCTGGTCAAGGTTGTTTTTTTAAGAAGAGGTTTAACAACAGGAACCTTAAAGGCTTGTGGTACATAACCTGTTATTAGAGATATGATGATCTGATCTAGTGTTGGAAGTACTAGTCAGGGGGAAAATATCTTTGAACAGGTTAGTGGGGATTGGCTCCAGCAGGCAAGTTGTTGGTTTAGATGAAGCCACGATTGAGGAGAACTCAAGGAGCTCTATAGAGTGGAAGCTGGATAACTGGAAATCTGGCTCCACTAACTAGTCTGAAGATGTGGTTGATCGATCCGCCACTGCACTGGGCAGTGAGTCTTTAATTTGATCCCTAATAGTTAGGATTTTGTCATTAAAGAAGTTTACTAAGTCATTACTGCTCAAAGTTAAAGGGATATGAGGTTCTACAGAACTGTGACTTTTTGTCAGCCTGGCTATAGTACTGAAGAGAAATCTAGGATTGTTCTGGTTTTCTTCTATTAAGGAGGAAAAGGAGGTATTTCAGGTTTTGCGAAGGGATTATTTATAGATTAACAAACTATCTCTCCAGGCTGTTCGAAATACTTCTAACTGAGATAAGTACCATTTCTTCTTCTTTAATTTTCCTGCTGATTTCTTTAAAGTTCTTATGACCATTATACCATGGAACTATCCTCCTCTGAGTTGTTGTGTTTATCTTCAAGGGAGCAATGGGATCAAGTGTAGAGCAAAGTAAGGCTGCTGTTCCATCTACAACCAAGTCAGCCTGAGTAGGGCTAATGCTAATGCTAATGCTAATGGTGTGACAGCTGTTTACTGCTGGATCCATGGATGGAACTGAAGTCAGTATTGATGGGAGTACTTCCCTGAAATTGGCTCCAGCATTGTCTGATAGATTTCTCTTATATTTCAGTTTATTTTCCGGGGCTATGAATCCAGTTAATGTAAATTCAAATGTCAGGAAGTGATGAGACAACAGAGGGTTGTGGGGAAGAACCATTAATTGATCAATGTCAATACCATAAGTGAGGACCAGATGAAGCGTGTGATTAAGATAATGAGTGAGTTCATTCACCTTCTGTGAAAATCCCATTGTGTCCAGTAAAGAGCTAAATGCTATGCTAAGGCTCATTGTCAACATGAATGTTAAAGTCTCCCACTATAAGGACTTTATCTGAGCTCAGTACTAAAGTAGAGAGACATTCAGAGTATGGTCCAGGAGGACAGGACACTAGGACAAGTAGAACTGCTGCTGGGTTTTCTGGTCAGAGTCATGAGATCCAGAGTGAGACTTTCAAAGGGTTCTGGTTAGTTTTAGTTCTGGGATCAATAAGAAGACTAGAGTTCTAGATAGATGCTCCTCCTCCTCCTCGTCCAGTTCCTCCAGGGACATGATGGTTAACATGAGTGGTGGGAGTTGCTTCATTTAGGCTGAGATATTCATCTCTTTTTAACCAGGTCTCAGTGAGGGGACAGACATCACATTAGTCATCTATTATCAGATCACTTACAAGTAAAGATTTAGACCATAGAGAAGGAATATTTAACAGTCCACTTCTGATTGTTGTGGGATTTTGTTTACCTCTGGAGGTAGTTTAGATGTTTATCAGATTCCTATGATTAACTCCTCTCCTGTGGGATTCATCTGGTCTTAGATAAAATGGTGGTGGGACAGACACAGTCTCCACAGGAAGGGTTTGGTTGTTAAAGGGTGTTAGAGGGTGAGGGGGGCAGCAGGAAGGGTTTGGTTGTTAGAGGGTGAGGGGGCAGCAGGAAGAAGGTTTGGTTGTTAGAGGGTGAGGGGGCAGCAGGAAGGGTTTGGTTGTTAGAGGGTGTTAGAGGGTGAGGGGGCAGCAGGAAGAAGGTTTGGTTGTTAGAGGGTGGGGGGGCAGCAGGAAGAAGGTTTAGTTGTTAGAGGGTGAGGGGGCAGCAGGAAGAAGGTTTGGTTGTTAGAGGGTGAGGGGGCAGCAGGAAGATGGTTTGGTTGTTAGAGGGTGAGGGGGCAGCAGGAAGATGGTTTGGTTGTTAGAGGGTGGGGGGGCAGCAGGAAGAAGGTTTAGTTGTTAGAGGGTGAGGGGGCAGCAGGAAGAAGGTTTGGTTGTTAGAGGGTGAGGGGGCAGCAGGAAGATGGTTTGGTTGTTAGAGGGTGAGGGGGCAGCAGGAAGGGTTTGGTTGTTAGAGGGTGAGGGGGCAGCAGGAAGGGTTTGGTTGTTAGAGGGTGAGGGGGCAGCAGGAAGAAAGTTTTGTTTTGAGAGCACAGATGAGGATGTAGTTGACAGAAAAGGACAGTAGGGGGTGGTGGTGTTGCCAACAGCAGCCTGAGGAGTCCACGAGGAAGGACACTCGGGGCGTGTCCATGGAATGTAAACAGTCAGTCTGGGGGGGACGAATGTACGTAGCATATTAGCAGCTAATCTGTGACCCCCCCCCAGCATGCTGGGATGAAGTCCGTCAGGAGGAAGAAGGAGGGACGGTTCCAGAACAAGTTCAAGTTATCAACTAAACCTAGATTGTGGTTCTGCAGGCGGAAGTCAGTAACGTGTTCAGGCTTAACATTCTGCTGAAGCGAGCTGAGCCTCGACCCAGTGTGGGAATGGGCCCGGAGATTAAAACAGACTTTCCACAGTGACCTCAAAACTTAAAAAGCTCATTAAAGTCCTTCTTGGTCACTTCAGGTTGCCGGCGGGTCGATGTTGTGGCCTTCATTAAACTGCTGGGTTAGGGTTATGATTCGTTACGTGGGCGATCGAAGGCTCAGACGCAGACAACAAGCATCAATACATGCCATAGTGAGCCGTCCTTCTCACAGACAAAGAAGACCTCGGCCACCACCAGGGACGAGGATGGGCGGATGATCCCAGCAGCCAAGGACTCCCCAATGTAAGTCTCCATGACAAATCTTTCAGGCTGAGAGAGAACGTACAGACGGCCGTGAGGCAGAGTGGTTCCAGGCAGGAGGTTGATGGGGCAGTCGTACGGGCGATACGGAGGTAAGGAGAATGCCTTAGCCTTACTGACGACTAGAATAAAATCATGGTAATCCTCCGGGACTTGGGAAAGGTCCACAGATGCAGAGGGTGAGGACTTCATAGCAGACAACAGGGTTAGTGCTGAGTGCAGTGACTCAGGCAGTGGGTACTCCAGGAACCTATTTCCTCCTTAAACCAATCAATCCTGGGGTTATGAGTTTGAAGCCAGAGGTAGCCAAGGACTAGGTCTTCTCGGCACCGGAGACAACCAGGGTGGAAACTGGCAGGATCTAGATCTTGAAACAAAGCGTTCCGGTTATCTGTAGTCTCTTGGGTATTGGTGATAGTTCGGCTCACCAGTAACTGCTCCTTTTCCCAAACATGTGGAGCACTGGGTGAAGAAGTGCCCCGGCTTACCGCAGTAGAGGCAAACGTTGGTCTCATGATGATGATGTGTCTCCTGTGCGGTGAGCTGGGCACGGGGCTGGTGACGTGGATGAGGGAACCTTGCTTGTACTGAGATTCATTTAACTTCAAGTTCAGAGATCTAGACATGGGTCGTGAGTGCAGAGGGATTGGAGATGAAGGTCCAAGTTGTCCTTCCTGAGTTGAGGAGAAGCAGGCTGAGTGTAACACTGAGTTGAGTCGATCCGAGCCGGGGGCAGAGCTGATTGATCTCCGATAAGTTCCACAGAGCTGAGCGAGAGCTGCGACGAGTGACAGGATTGTTTCCCGCAGGAGTTGGTGTCCTCCTGGGGGGCAGGGAGGCGTGGCTGTACAGCAGTGAGCACAGCAGGTTTCAGGCTGGCTGGAGGGGGGCAAGTCCCTGAGCTGGTCCAGGGATACAGAGTGGATGACTCCAGAGCTGATGAGTGCCGGGCAGAGGGCTTCATTCAACTGCAGGCAGAGAGAAGCAGTCCTTGCTAGAGCAAAGCGGGAGCTGAAACACTAACTGTGAGCTGCGCCACTGACTGTTGTAGAGCTGTGGTC
Organism: Lipophrys pholis; assembly: GCF_963383615.2. NCBI lineage: Eukaryota > Metazoa > Chordata > Actinopteri > Blenniiformes > Blenniidae > Lipophrys > Lipophrys pholis. Next base: position 187,484 of record NW_028292088.1, read on the forward strand.
CAGAGCGCAGAGTGACGACTGAAGGCAGGTTAAGTAGAGCGGCTCATCAGCTCCACCTGGAAGTGCAGGTGAGCTGAGTCGTAATGATCACCAGCCAGCCTGCCTGCACACACACGCACGCACGCACGCACGCACGCACGCACGCACGCACGCACGCACGCACGCACGCACGCACGCACGCACGCACGCACGCACGCACGCACGCACGCACGCACGCACGCCCAGACACTCCCAGAAAGGAGCCCCGAGCCGTGCTGGAACCCACAACCTTCTCACTGTGAGCTGAGAGCGCTGAAGACCAGTGCTGCTGGCGGTCACAGGGTAGTGGAAGATGTCTTAAGGTCTTGTAGTGAAACACTACCAGGTAGGATTGTTGCTTTTGTTCACAGCTCTTCTCCTACTTTGTCGCCATGGTCTCGGCGGTACCTCAGTGTACTCAGGTATTAATGGTTCTTTCCTCTGCGTGTTTTCTTTCTCTATGTAGAACTCACGCTGAGCGACTGCCATTACAATGTGAGACTCTAGGCCAGGGGTCTGCAGCAGGAGCAGACTGGGCGGACACCCCCCCGTTTCCCACTGAACAGAACACACTGGGAACCACAACCCCCCCTTAGAGGAATAGCTTTCCTTTTCTCATTTCATTTTAGAAGTGAAACATGAGATGGATCATAGGTCCATATAATTAATATCAACTGCGTGGATTCTGCAGATAGAATTCTTCAACATCTTGGAAAGGAAATCCCTCCTCTCCTCTTGCATTTGAACGCACCAGCATAAGTCAGAGAATTATGAACCAATCAGAGGCCGCCTTTCAAAACGTATAAACCACATGCTATCATTGCTGGGCAGAATACAACCCAGAAGTCAGTTTAGTTTTGTACTCGAGCCGCTAATTTGCTGTATTTCGGCGAAAAAAGATGAATTTAGACAAAATTAGACGGTGACAAGTAGTGATGGACATCATACACATATTCTAGAGGCTGTTAGCAACACGTCTGTTCTGAACGTTTAGCGTCCAAATGAGCTGGATGGCCTCGCTGCATAACACTGGGGCAAACCCTCCATTGTTGTTACATCTGCCGCTTTGCTCACTGGTTGATTTGTTAACTGCTTTATTGAAATGTGGGCGCTCCACTGCACCGTTGTGTTCAGACGAAGTTCAGACGCTCCTCTCAGTAACAGGAGGGGCGGAGATCCAGCGGGAGAGCCAGGAGGTCCAGCGAGAGATCCAGTAGATCCAGTGGGAGATCCAGCAGGAGATCCAGTTGGAGATCCAGCAGGAGATCCCGTGGGAGATCCAGCAGGTGATCTGGGAGATCCAGCAGGAGATCCAGCAGGAGATCCAGTGGGAGATCCAGTTGGAGATCCCGTGGGAGATCCAGCAGGAGATCCAGTGGGAGATCCAGTTGGAGATCCAGCAGGAGATCCAGCAGGAGATCCAGTTGGAGATACAGCAGGAGATACAGCAGGAGACCCAGCAGGCGATCTGGGAGATCCAGCGGGAGATCCAGCAGGAGATCCAGCGGGAGATCCACCAGGAGACCCAGCAGGCGATCTGGGAGATCCAGCGAGAGATCCAGTGGGAGATCCAGCGAGAGATCCAGCGAGAGATCCAGCAGGAGATCCAGCGGGTGATCCCGTGGAAGATCCAGTTGGAGATCCAGCAGGAGATCCAGCAGGAGACCCAGCAGGCGATCTGGGAGATCCAGCAGGAGATCCAGGAGGAGATCCAGCAGAAGAAGGAAGCTGCCGTTAACCACCTGCTGGCACTTTTAAATTTTACTCCTCAGCATACCAGAACTTCTTTCCAGCGTATGGCGTGCACTGGAAGGTTCCGTCATTTCCGGATTATAAGCCGTTACTTCATACACGCTTTGAAACCGGCATCTTAAACAATGACACGGCTAATTTATAGATTTTTATGGGGTAATGAGCTTCATGTATTACCCATGTATTATGGGCACAATACATGGGGGTGCGTTCAGGTGCATCACATAACTCTGAACTGCTCCTCAGAGGAACGTCTTCCTCATCAGATTCACAATCAGCACATCCTTTATCAACAGAGATAAAACCCTCAACATTTATGCCCTGTTACAAAGTGGACACCTGTGGCTTATAGACAAGCGCTGACTGTATATGTACAAATCTATTTTTTCTTTTTAAATATGGCGGGTGCGCTTTATGTACACTACTGTTCAAACGTTTGGGGTCACTTAGAAATGTCCTTATTTTTGAAAGAAAAGCAGTTTTTTTCAATGAAGATACTTTAAACTAATCAGAAATACACTCTATACATTGTGAACGTGGTAAATAACTATTCTAGCTGCAAATGTCTGGTTGTTGCAGAACAACTGAAAAGATGCTGGAAGAGAGTCTGACTCCACCTGTCAAGCAAGGTGGGGTAAGGTGATGGTGTGGGGTTGCTGTGGTGCTGGTAAGGTGGGGTAAGGTGATGGTGTGGGGTTGCTGTGGTGCTGGTAAGGTGGGGTAAGGTGACGGTGTGGGGTTGCTGTGGTGCTGGTAAGGTGGGGTAAGGTGATGGTGTAGGGTTGCTGTGGTGCTGGTAAGGTGGGGTAAGGTGATGGTGTGGGGTTGCTGTGGTGCTGGTAAGGTGGGGTAAGGTGATGGTGTGGGGTTGCTGTGGTGCTGGTAAGGTGGGGTAAGGTGATGGTGTGGGGTTGCTGTGGTGCTGGTAAGGTGGGGTAAGGTGATGGTGTGGGGTTGCTGTGGTGCTGGTAAGGTGGGGTAAGGTGATGGTGTGGGGTTGCTGTGGTGCTGGTAAGGTGGGGTAAGGTGATGGTGTAGGGTTGCTGTGGTGCTGGTAAGGTGGGGTAAGGTGATGGTGTAGGGTTGCTGTGGTGCTGGTAAGGTGGGGTAAGGTGATGGTGTAGGGTTGCTGTGGTGCTGGTAAGGTGGGAGGTTTGTTCAGGGAAAAGGATTTTGAATAAGGAAGGCTATCCCTCCATGTTCCAGCGCCATGCCGTCCCCTGAGGACAGCGCTTGGTTGGAGCCAGTTTCATCCTCCATCAGGACAATGAGCCAGAGCACCTCCAGAGGGTGGAGGAGTATTTAAAGGAGAAGCAGGCAGCTGGTATTCTATCTGTAATGGAGTGGCCAGCACCGTCACCACATCTAAACCCCATTGAGCTGCTGTGGGAGCAGCTTGACCGTATGGGACGCAGGAAGTGTCCGTCCAGCCAGTCCAACTTGTGGGAGGAGCTTCTAGAAGTGTCCGTCCAGCCAGTCCAACTTGTGGGAGGAGCTTCTAGAAGTGTCCATCCAGCCAGTCCAACTTGTGGGAGGAGCTTCTAGAAGTGTCCATCCAGCCAGTCCAACTTGTGGGAGGAGCTTCTAGAAGTGTCCGTCCAGCCAGTCCAACTTGTGGGAGGAGCTTCTAGAAGTGTCCGTCCAGCCAGTCCAACTTGTGGGAGGAGCTTCTAGAAGTGTCCATCCAGCCAGTCCAACTTGTGGGAGGAGCTTCTAGAAGTGTCCGTCCAGCCAGTCCAACTTGTGGGAGGAGCTTCTAGAAGTGTCCGTCCAGCCAGTCCAACTTGTAGGAGGAGCTTCTAGAAGTGTCCGTCCAGCCAGTCCAACTTGTGGGAGGAGCTTCTAGAAGTGTCCGTCCAGCCAGTCCAACTTGTGGGAGGAGCTTCTAGAAGTGTCCGTCCAGCCAGTCCAACTTGAAGGAGGAGCTTCTAGAAGTGTCCATCCAGCCAGTCCAACTTGTGGGAGGAGCTTCTAGAAGTGTCGGGTGACATTCCTCCAGAGTGCCTCAACAAATTAACAGCTAGAAGGCCAAAGTACTGCAATGCTGGGATTACTGCAGATGGAGGATTCTTTGACCAAAGCAAAGTTTGAAGGAAAGAATGATTATTTCTAATAAATATGATGATTTGTAACCTTGTCAATGTCTGGACGATAGTTTATAATTATTTTACAACTGGAGTGTAAATAAAAGTGAGACTTTTCATGGAAAACACTAAATTGCCTGGGTGAGCCCAAACCTTTGAACGGTAGTGTATGTTATGTTATATGTTTTTAATTGAGTACACTGTACTGTCAGTGGCCCATATTGTTCACAATTACACACTTAAATCACACCCAATACATACCCACACATACAGTATGGCTGTACAGGCAGAACGTTTCCTAATGTCAATCTAATTGCTTTTCAGCAAACTGCCCCACCTTCCTGTTCCACGTGACCCCAGGTACCTCTGGGTCACTTTTCAAGTGGATTCACTATCTGACAGGCTAGTTAGCATCGATGTGAGCTAACGGCTAACATGCTAGAGATGCTAATGAGTTAGCGTTGGCCAGGACGTGCTCGACTGAGTGCACGTTACAGCCTTTATTCTCCAATAGATTACTGAGGTAATCCTCATTACTGATATCAGAAGTCTTTTCTTATTTGCATTCTGACTCTTATTGAACCCTTTATAGAGAATTCAATCAAATACCACTTCAGAGTGCTATTTCAGGGTACTTCAATACTTTAGTCAGCAGAAGTTACCAAATATGTTGATTTGCCTGATGAACGATCAGAAACATCTTTTTTCTTGAATTCAATAAACATTTAAAGAGTTGAGCTTTGATGGTTCTGTTTTTGTACTTTAGAACTCTTCATGTGTAACTTCACTTCCTGTTACTCACTGTGAAGCATTCAGTGCTTCACAAGGAGTAACTTCACTTCCTGTTACTCACTGTGAAGCATTCAGTGCTTCACAGTGAGTAACTTCACTTCCTGTTACTCACTGTGAAGCATTCAGTGCTTCACAAGGAGTAACTTCACTTCCTGTTACTCACTCTGAAGCATTCAGTGCTTCATTAGAGATGGAGAGGTGTTTCTAGTGGTCCAGGTACTATCAGGACTAGAGAATGTTCTCTCCTGAACAGACCAGAGTGGTAGATGGTCCTGAACAGACACTCTGGTAGATGGTCCTGAACAGACCAGAGTGGTAGATGGTCCTGAACAGACACTCTGGTACATTGTCCTGAACAGACACTCTGGTAGATGGTCCTGAACAGACCAGAGTGGTAGATGATCCTGAATAGACACTCTGGTAGATGGTCCTGAACAGACACTCTGGTAGATGGTCCTGAACAGACCAGAGTGGTAGATGGTCCTGAACAGACACTCTGGTACATTGTCCTGAACAGACACTCTGGTAGATGGTCCTGAACAGACCAGAGTGGTAGATGATCCTGAATAGACACTCTGGTAGATGGTCCTGAACAGACACTCTGGTAGATGGTCCTGAACAGACCAGAGTGGTAGATGGTCCTGAACAGACACTCTGGTACATTGTCCTGAACAGACACTCTGGTAGATGGTCCTGAACAGACCAGAGTGGTAGATGATCCTGAATAGACACTCTGGTAGATGGTCCTGAACAGACACTCTGGTAGATGGTCCTGAACAGACCAGAGTGGTAGATGGTCCTGAACAGACACTCTGGTAGATGGTCCTGAACAGACACTCTGGTACATTGTCCTGAACAGACACTCTGGTACATTGTCCTGAACAGACACTCTGGTAGATGATCCTGAACAGACACTCTGGTAGATGGTCCTGAACAGACACTCTGGTACATGGTCCTGAACAGACCAGAGTGGTAGATGGTCCTGAACAGACCAGAGTGGTAGATGATCCTGAACAGACACTCTGGTAGATGATCCTGAACAGACACTCTGGTAGATGGTCCTGAACAGACACTCTGGTAGATGGTCCTGAACAGACACTCTGGTAGATGATCCTGAACAGACACTCTGGTAGATGGTCCTGAACAGACCAGAGTGGTAGATGGTCCTGAACAGACACTCTGGTAGATGGTCCTGAACAGACACTCTGGTAGATGGTCCTGAACAGACACTCTGGTAGATGGTCCTGAACAGACACTCTGGTAGATGATCCTGAACAGACACTCTGGTAGATGGTCCTGAACAGACACTCTGGTACATTGTCCTGAACAGACACTCTGGTACATTGTCCTGAACAGACACTCTGGTAGATGGTCCTGAACAGACCAGAGTGGTAGATGGTCCTGAACAGACACTCTGGTAGATGGTCCTGAACAGACACTCTGGTAGATGATCCTGAACAGACACTCTGGTAGATGGTCCTGAACAGACACTCTGGTAGATGATCCTGAATAGACACTCTGGTACATGGTCCTGGGACGGGGCCTGTTCCTGCCACTTCACAGACTGAATGAACTGATTGATCCAGTGGATAACAGTGAACATGTGGTTGATCGGCCTGTGACAGCTTTGGTCAGTTAATCTAAATTCAACTGATCTGAGGACGTGGTCTGACAACAGAGGGGGGAGGGGGGAGGGGGGGGGCTGTTCATGGATCAATGTCAACAGCATCAGAGAAGATAAGATGAAGGGTGTGTCCAATGTTAAGGCTCATCACATCAACATGAATGCTAAAGTCTCCCGCCATGATGACTTTATCTGAGCTCAGTACTAAAGTAGAGGGACAGTCTGAGTATTCAGATAAAGACTGGGAGTTTGGACCTGAGGGACGACAGAGGGGCTGCTGAGCCCGGCAGTAGGAGTGGTGAGACTTTCAAAGGCTTTCTGGTAAAGTTCTGGAAAGGATTAGAAGAGTGACGGTGTAAAGATGCTCCTCCTCCTCCTCCACCAGCTCCTCCAGGGATGTGAGGATCAATATGAGTGGTGGGAGTTGCTCTAGTCAGGCTGAGGTATCATCTCCTCTCAACCAGGGGTCACTGAGGGTGAATGAATCCAGGCTGTGGTCAGGGGGGGTCAAAGGTTGGTTGTTGGAGGGTGAACCAGGGAGGGAGCAGCAGAATAGAGGGTAAGACTGCCACTGTTTGTGGCTCCTGATCTGGACTCTGGAGGGTGCAACCAAACAGTCCATAGTTCCAGGTAAGAGAGCCTCACCAGCCAACATGGGAGGGATGCTGTTCCTCCTCATGGCACCAGGTTGGTCCCAGGAACCGGTCCACTTGTCCACCTTGTTCCAACACGAGACAACCAGCGAGTTGTCACTGGTCAGATCGGGTTAGAGACCAGAGAAGATTAAAGAATCAACTCGGTTCTTCAATCTGACAAACCAGTGCAACATTTCTCTTTGGGACCTCCGACCCCAGTCAGGGTGGGTCCAATCCACCAGCATGGGTTCTGATCCGATCACATCGACCTTTACTTTTAGACTGCAGGTTAAACTACACTCAGTACTCCATGTGCTCTCCTCTCCTCTCCTCTCCTCTCCTCTCCTCTCCTCTCCTCTCCTCTCCTCTCCTCTCCTCTCCTCTCCTCTCCTCTCCTCTCCTCTCCTCTCCTCTCCTCTCCATGTCCTCTCCTCTCCTCTCCTCTCCTCTCCTCTCCTCTCCTCTCCTCTCCTCTCCTCTCCTCTCCTCTCCTCTCCTCTCCTCTCCTCTCCTCTCCATGTCCTCTCCTCTCCTCTCCTCTCCATGTCCTCTCCTCTCCTCTCCATGTCCTCTCCTCTCCTCTCCTCTCCTCTCCATGTCCTCTCCTCTCCTCTCCTATCAGCTCCTCTCCTCTCCTCTCCATGTCCTCTCCTCTCCTCTCCATGTCCTCTCCTCTCCTCTCCTCTCCATGTCCTCTCCTCTCCATGTCCTCTCCTCTCCTCTCCTCTCCTCTCCATGTCCTCTCCTCTCCTCTCCTATCAGCTCCTCTCCTCTCCTCTCCTCTCCATGTCCTCTCCTCTCCTCTCCATGTCCTCTCCTCTCCTCTCCCCTCCTCTGAGAGGCTCTAAGAGAACCTGAGAAGACCTGAGAGGACCTGAGAGGACCTAAGAGAACCTGAGAGAACCTGGGAGAACCTGAGAGTACCTGAGAGGCCCTGAGAGAACCTATGTGGACCTAAGAGGACCTGAGAGGACCTGAGAGGACCTGAGAGGCCCTGAGAGGACCTGAGAGGACCTGATAAGACCTGAGAGGACCTGAGAGGCCCTAAGAGAACCTGAGAGAACCTGAGAGAACCTGAGGGAACCTGAGAGGACCTGAGAGGACCTGAAAGGACCTGAGAGGACCTGAGAGGACCTGAGAGGCCCTATGAGAACCTGAGAGGACCTGAGAGGACCTGAGAGGACCTGAGAGGCCCTAAGAGAACCTGAGAGGACCTGAGAGGACCTATGAGGACCTAAGAGGCCCTGAGAGGCCCTGAGAGAACCTGAGAGGCCCTATGAGAACCTTAGAGGACCTGAGAGGCCCTGAGAGGACCTGAGAGGACCTATGAGGACCTAAGAGGCCCTGAGAGGACCTATGAGAACCTTAGAGGACCTGAGAGGACCTATGGGAACCTTAGAGGACCTGAGAGGACCTAAGAGGCCCTGAGAGGACCTGAGAGGACCTGAGAGGCCCTGAGAGGACCTAAGAGGCCCTAAGAGGCCCTAAGAGGCCCTGAGAGGCCCTGAGAGGACCTGGGTTTTCTTTATCCTGGTGGGAGTGTTGATCCATGCCCAGGTTGCACAGCTTCAGACACACAGGATTTGATGTGTGTGCAGTCACCCCACCTCTCACCCTGGTAGAGCTGCTGACTGAAGCATGTTGAATCCACCTCTGTTTGTCTTCTGCAAACTGTTTGATCACCTGTGGAAATTGTAATTGCAACATTTCATCTGCAAATATAAGCCCGTCATGTTGCTCTGTAGCAGGTATGTGAGCATGACGGAGGCGCTGCTTTGCTCCACACGTCTGTCACACACTCACATATACACTGACTCGTGCCTCACACTCGATCTCCTGGATGTGCTGGTGCAAGATAAACATCACCACTGCATTGAAACAGCACTATTCACCAGGGAAAGGAGACTTCTCAGAGATCTCTTTAACTTCGTGCTTCATACTGTGGTTGGACACTCCTCTGAAGGCTTCTGTAATCTTCTGGGAGGAAGTCCAATTGGCTGCTCAGGACAGTTTTTGCTAACTTACTTCTTACTAACTAGTAGCAGGTTGGAACCTTTTCAACCATCACAACTTCCTTAGTTCTATGTGTCATGGATTAAACTAGTAGTTAACTAGTAGCAGGTTGGAACCTTTTCAACCATCTCAACTTCCTTAATTCTATGTGTCATGGATTAAACTAGTAGTTAACTAGTAGCAGGTTGGAACCTTTTCAACCATCACAACTTCCTTAATTCTATGTGTCATGGATTAAACTAGTAGTTAACTAGTAGCAGGTTGGAACCTTTTCAACCATCTCAACTTCCTTAATTCTATGTGTCATGGATTAAACTAGTAGTTAACTAGTAGCAGGTTGGAACCTTTTCAACCATCACAACTTCCTTAATTCTATGTGTCATGGATTAAACTAGTAGTTAACTAGTAGCAGGCTGGAACCTTTTCAACCATCACAACTTCCTTAATTCTATGTGTCATGGATTAAACTAGTAGTTAACTAGTAGCAGGCTGGAACCTTTTCAACCATCACAACTTCCTTAATTCTATGTGTCATGGATTAAACTAGTAGTTAACTAGTAGCAGGCTGGAACCTTTTCAACCATCACAACTTCCTTCATTCTATGTGTCATGGATTAAACTAGTAGTTAACTAGTAGCAGGTTGGAACCTTTTCAACCATCACAACTTCCTTCATTCTATGTGTCATGGATTAAACTAGTAGTTAACTAGTAGCAGGTTGGAACCTTTTCAACCATCACAACTTCCTTCGTTCTATGTGTCATGGATTAAACTAGTATCTGTCCTTGTTCCTTGGAGGTTCTGGTCCAGGTCAACGTGAGAACTTCTCACTGCAGATGTGTTTGGATTTCCTGTTCCTCCATCTACCAACAGTTGGGCTGAGATCTGTGACTGTGGCGTTCTCCAGAGTCCAGAGAACTCCTCCTCGTGTTCCAGGAAACAGTTTGACATGGTTTGATCTTTGTGAGTGGGACGTGTCCATCAGGACATGGCCCACCAGGCAAGGTGGATCCAAACCTTCATGGTGTTTATTCCAAATTCTGAATGAGACTCCTGAGACTTTCTCTGGTCCAGTTCTGGTAGAAACCCATCAGACCGGTTCTGGTGGTCCAGTAGCCTCAGTTTCCTTCAGGGACACCTGCTTTGAGCTTCACCAGCTGTTCTACCGATGTTCTTCTGGACACTGCCGGTTGGAACCAGAGGTTTCTTTGACTTCCTGTTGTCTTTCTATCAGTCTGTCCCTTGACCTCTGACCTCTTCCTGTCCCAGAGATCTGCTGCTCACTGAAGATCTTCTCTGGTTCTCCTGAAACTCAGGAGATGGTTAGAGTGAAGCTCTAGCAGATCAGCATGTAGTCAAATACCTTGTTTCATGTCCTCGGTGTCAGTTTGGCCTTCAGCAGCTCATCTTCATCATCCCTGAGTAAAGTGACAGGAGACCGGAGCAGCAGGTCTCTGAGACAACCACCAGAGAACCCAATCATCGGGTTGTCATATTTCTTTACCCAAAAGGACCAGAAGTTACGTTTCTTCTTCTTATTTCTTTATGAACTCCCATGTTTCCCCCGATGTCTTTATTTGTCATGAGGTTGAGCTTCAGACTGAAACAAAGAGGAAACATTGAGTGGCTGTGGGTGTTTCGTGGTTCTTCTGCTGTCAATCCGGCTCAGTCCAGATCCAATGTGGCTTTATGTGGCTTGAGAAACAAGAACTTTCTGTCTAAGAACTCAAACTAAACCTGAATCCAACTGCTCAGTAGGTGAACTGACCCAGAATACCCCCCCCCCCCCCCCCCCCCCGATTCCAGCCCACGTGGAGCTGATTGTGTCCTGGCTCACTTCTCATTTCAAATCTTCTTTTGAACCTTGAACTTCCTGCTCAACCTGGGGGGACCTGGCCAAGGCCTTTAGCTGTGGTTGTGTCTGGTTTGACATGTCTTCACTGTCTCTGTCCTCCAGCACCTGTTTATCAGCGTTGCTGTGCAGCCTGGGCCTCTCATACAGCCACTGGAGCAGGAGAACAAATACAGCTGCACTGGGCTTCTGCTTCATATCTAACCTGCTTCAACGATCCCGGCCAAGGTGAAAGAAACATGGCTGATGTTGATGCTGGGCACACTGGTGTGGTATCTGAAGCTCACAGCTGTGTTAAGAATGTGCTGACAGTGCTCAAACAAGCCTGTTTCCTTCAGCCACTTTGTCAAATATACATTTCTACATGTCAGAAACCTGAATGAGACACTTTCTACCCTAGTAAAGCCGTTGTTTTCATTCTGAGAGCTCCTGCTTTGGACATAACAAGTCCCAATGAGACACCAGCTGCACCTTTCAACAAGAACACCTTGAGGACTGCAGCAGGAGAACGTTCCTCCTTCATGCTGCTGAAGTCACATGGCTTCATACTGTGAAGAGAGACAGACACTTTTTAAAACTACGTCTCCAGTCAGCCGTGGCTGCAGCAGGGAGATCCGTGGTGTAGTGCTATCGGGTAGCGTACTGCTACTTATTGGGAATACTTGGCGTGGTGCATTAGTTAATGTCTTGATCTTTGGTAGAGGGGATTCTGAGTTCCTCTGGTGACCCCAGGCAAACTGACCTGCAGTAAAGAAACCTTCTCTTTTCAGTACATTTAATCTATTATAGACTCTTTAGATGGACAGAATGAAAACTATTCAATATGTCTCTTTACCAGTGACCCAGTCCCATTACAGGACCTCCGTCTCAACACCTTACATACAGCCTACTCAGGAAATAGATGATATAACATTAAAATAAGCTTATATTTCTATTTTCTATACACAGACTTAGAAACTTCATTTCTCTGCATGTGATAGGATTTAGTATCTTATTTTGAAACTGTACCTCTAAAAAGAAAGGCAGTGGCTTATGTCATGGAACAAGTATTATTTATATTAAATATCTACATTAGAACCTTTTTATTAGCAAAAGGCAAAGTTTCATATTAGAGGTCACAATTCTATGGGCTGGCTCATTTTCCCAAACTACAACAGTGACTCGGGGGGTCACTATTCCATGGGGTCAGAATTCTTCATAACACCGGTCCAGCTCAGTTCAGATCAATCTACACTCCAAACAATGGTGGAGTTAATGTAGGTGGAGTTCATGTAGTTAAAGGAGGTGGAGTTAATGTAGTTAATGTAGGTGGAGTTAATGTAGTTAATGGAGGTGGAGTTAATGTAGTTAATGTAGGTGGAGGTAATGTAGTTAAAGGAGGTGGAGGTAATGTAGTTAATGGAGGTGGAGTTAATGTAGTTAATGGAGGTGGAGGTAATGTAGTTAATGTAGGTGGAGGTAATGTAGTTAAAGGAGGTGGAGGTAATGTAGTTAATGGAGGTGGAGTTAATGTAGTTAATGGAGGTGGAGGTAATGTAGTTAATGTAGGTGGAGTTAATGTAGTTAATGGAGGTGGAGTTCATGTAGTTAAAGGAGGTGGAGTTAATGTAGTTAATGGAGGTGGAGTTAATGTAGTTAATGGAGGTGGAGTTAATGTAGTTAATGTAGGCGGAGTTAATGTAGTTAATGGAGGTGGAGGTAATGTAGTTAATGGAGGTGGAGGTAATGTAGTTAATGGAGGTGGAGTTAATGTAGTTAATGGAGGTGGAGTTAATGTAGTTAATGTAGGTGGAGGTAATGTAGTTAAAGGAGGTGGAGGTAATGTAGTTAATGTAGGCGGAGTTAATGTAGTTAATGGAGGTGGAGGTAATGTAGTTAATGGAGGTGGAGGTAATGTAGTTAATGTAGGTGGAGTTAATGTAGTTAATGGAGGTGGAGGTAATGTAGTTAATGTAGGTGGAGTTAATGTAGTTAATGGAGGTGGAGTTAATGTAGTTAATGGAGGTGGAGTTAATGTAGTTAATGGAGGTGTAGTTAATGTAGTTAATGGAGGTGGAGTTAATGTAGTTAATGTAGGCGGAGTTAATGTAGTTAATGGAGGTGGAGGTAATGTAGTTAATGGAGGTGGAGGTAATGTAGTTAATGGAGGTGGAGTTAATGTAGTTAATGGAGGTGGAGGTAATGTAGTTAAAGGAGGTGGAGTTAATGTAGTTAAAGGAGGTGGAGTTAATGTAGTTAATGTAGGTGGAGGTAATGTAGTTAAATGAGGTGGAGGTAATGTAGTTAATGTAGGTGGAGATAATGTAGTTAATGGAGGTGGAGGTAATGTAGTTAAATGAGGTGGAGGTAATGTAGTTAATGTAGGTGGAGATAATGTAGTTAATGGAGGTGGAGTTAATGGAGGTGGAGTTAATGTAGTTAAAGGAGGTGGAGTTAATGTAGTTAATGGAGGTGGAGTTAATGGAGGTGGAGTTAATGTAGTTAATGGAGGTGGAGTTAATGTAGGTGGAGTTAATGTAGTTAAAGGAGGTGGAGGTAATGTAGTTAATGTAGGTGGAGTTAATGTAGTTAAAGGAGGTGGAGTTAATGGAAGTGGAGTAAATGTAGTTAAAGGAGGTGTAGTTAATGTAGTTAATGGAAGTAGAGTTAATGTAGTTAATGTAGGTGGAGTTAATGTAGTTAAAGGAGGTGCAGTTAATGTAGTTAAAGGAGGTGGAGTTAATGTAGTTAATGGAGGTGGAGTTAATGTAGGTGGAGTTAATGTAGTTAATGGAGGTGGAGTTAATGTAGTTAAAGGAGGTGGAGGTAATGTAGTTAATGGAGGTGGAGTTAATGTAGTTAAAGGAGGTGGAGTTAATGTAGTTAATGGAGGTGGAGTTAATGTAGTTAAAGGAGGTGCAGTTAATGTAGTTAAAGGAGGTGGAGTTAATGTAGTTAATGGAGGTGGAGTTAATGTAGGTGGAGTTAATGCTAGTTAATGGAGGTGGAGTTAATGTAGGTGGAGTTAATGTAGTTAATGGAGGTGGAGTTAATGTAGTTAAAGGAGGTGGAGGTAATGTAGTTAAAGGAGGTGGAGTTAATGTAGTTAATGGAGGTGGAGTTATGTAGTTAAAGGAGGTGGAGTTAAGGTAGTTAAAGGAGGTGGAGGTAATGTAGTTAATGGAGGTGGAGTTAAAGGAGGTGAGTTAATGTAGTTAAAGGAGGTGGAAGTAATGTAGTTAAATGAGGTGGAGTTAATGTAGTTAAAGGAGGTGGAGGTAATGTAGTTAAAGGAGGTGGAGTTAATGTAGTTAATGGAGGTGGAGGTAATGTAGTTAAAGGAGGTGGAGGTAATGTAGTTAATGTAGGTGGAGTTAATGTAGTTAATGGAGGTGGAGTTCATGTAGTTAAAGGAGGTGGAGTTAATGTAGTTAATGTAGGTGGAGTTAATGTAGTTAAAGGAGGTGCAGTTAATGTAGTTAAAGGAGGTTGGAGTTAATGTAGTTAATGGAGGTGGAGTTAATGTAGGTGGAGTTAATGTAGTTAATGGAGGTGGAGTTAATGTAGTTAAAGGAGGTGGAGGTAATGTAGTTAATGGAGGTGGAGTTAATGTAGTTAAAGGAGGTGGAGGTAATGTAGTTAATGGAGGTGGAGTTAATGTAGTTAAAGGAGGTGGAGTTAATGTAGTTAAAGGAGGTGCAGTTAATGTAGTTAAAGGAGGTGAGTTAATGTAGTTAATGGAGGTGGAGTTAATGTAGGTGGAGTTAATGTAGTTAATGGAGGTGAGTTAATGTAGTTAAAGGAGGTGGAGGTAATATAGTTAAAGGAGGTGGAGTTAATGTAGTTAATGGAGGTGGAGTTAATGTAGTTAAAGGAGGTGGAGTTAATGTAGTTAAAGGAGGTGGAGGTAATGTAGTTAATGGAGGTGGAGTTAAAGGAGGTGGAGTTAATGTAGTTAAAGGAGGGTGGAAGTAATGTAGTTAAATGAGGTGGAGTTAATGTAGTTAAAGGAGGTGGAGGTAATGTAGTTAAAGGAGGTGGAGTTAATGTAGTTAATGGAGGTGGAGGTAATGTAGTTAAAGGAGGTGGAGGTAATGTAGTTAATGGAGGTGGAGTTAATGTAGTTAAAGGAGGTGGAGGTAATGTAGTTAATGGAGGTGTAGTTAATGTAGTTAAAGGAGGTGTAGGTAATGTAGTTAATGGAGGTGGAGGTAATGTAGTTAAAGGAGGTGGAGTTAATGTAGTTAATGGAGGTGGAGTTAATGTAGTTAAAGGAGGTGGAGGTAATGTAGTTAATGGAGGTGGAGTTAATGTAGTTAAAGGATGTGGAGGTAATGTAGTTAATGGAGGTGGAGTTAATGTAGTTAAGGAGGTGGAGGTAATGTAGTTAATGGAGGTAATGTAGTTAAAGGAGGTGGAGTTAATGTAGTTAAAGGAGGTGGAGTTAATGTAGTTAATGGAGGTGGAGGTAATGTAGTTAAAGGAGGTGGCGGTAATGTAGTTAAAGGAGGTGGAGTTAATGTAGTTAATGGAAGTGGAGGTAATGTAGTTAAAGGAGGTAATGTAGTTAAAGGAGGTGGAGGTAATGCAGTTAAAGGAGGTAATGTAGTTAAAGGAGGTGGAGGTAATGTAGTTAAAGGAGGTAATGTAGATAAAGGAGGTGGAGGTAATGTAGTTAAAGGAGGTGGAGTTATGTAGTTAATGGAGGTGGAGGTAAAGTAGTTAAAGGAGATGTAGGTAATGTAGTTAAAGGAGGGTGGAGGTAATGTAGTTAAAGGAGGTGGAGTTAATGTAGTTAAAGGAGGTGGAGGTAATGTAGTTAAGGAGGTGGAGGTAATGTAGTTAAAGGAGGTAATGTAGATAAAGGAGGTGGAGGTAATGTAGTTAAAGGAGGTGGAGTTAATGTAGTTAATGGAGGTGGAGGTAAAGTAGTTAAAGGAGATGTAGGTAATGTAGTTAAAGGAGGTGGAGGTAATGTAGTTAAAGGAGGTGGAGGTAATGGAGGTGGAGTTAATGTAGTTAATGGAGGTGGAGGTAAAGTAGTTAAAGGAGATGTAGGTAATGTACATTAACTACATTACCTCCACCTCCTTTAATGTAGTTAAAGGAGGTGGAGGTAATGGAGGTGGAGTAATGTAGTTAAAGGAGGTGGAGTTAATGTAGTTAAAGGAGGTGGAGGTAATGTAGTTAAAGGAGGTGGAGGTAATGGAGGTGGAGTTAATGTAGTTAAAGGAGGTGGAGGTAATGTAGTTAAAGGAGGTGGAGGTAATGTAGTTAAAGGAGGTGGAGGTAATGGAGGTGGAGTTAATGTAGTTAAAGGAGGTGGAGTTAATGTAGTTAAAGGAGGTGGAGGTAATGTAGTTAAAGGAGGTGGAGGTAATGTAGTTAAAGGAGGTGGAGGTAATGGAGGTGGAGTTAATGTAGTTAAAGGAGGTGGAGGTAATGTAGTTAAAGGAGGTGGAGGTAATAGAGGTGGAGTTAATGTAGTTAAAGGAGGTGGAGGTAATGTAGTTAAAGGAGGTGGAGGTAATGGAGGTGGAGTTAATGTAGTTAAAGGAGGTGGAGGTAATGTAATCATACCCCACATTTCCTCATATGCAGATTAAATAGATTGAGTCCATCTGAATGATGATATCAGAACAAGGTGTATTAGAATGAACCATTGAACAAAGAGAAACTCTATAAGCTCCTGTTACTCAAACATAGTTTTAATATGTAAACTATACAAGTTAGTTAGTTAGTTAGTTCTTTTTCACAGTAATGTAACCAACCAGTTTTCACTCTGCTGACACGTCTTCTGATAAACCAGAGGTGAGACTAGGTAATCTGGGGACTCTGGGGACTCCTGGAAAAGGGTTAGGAAGTAGTGGAGGAGGGTTCTATCTCTCTATCTATCTCTCTATCTATCTCTCTATC